>NC_069503.1:398536040-398836040 GCF_027579735.1 Bombina bombina | reverse complement strand
CGGTCCACGGCGTCATCCTTACTTGTGGGATATTCTCTTCCCCAACAGGAAATGGCAAAGAGCCCAGCAAAGCTGGTCACATGATCCCTCCTAGGCTCCGCCTACCCCAGTCATTCGACCGACGTTAAGGAGGAATATTTGCATAGGAGAAACCATATGATACCGTGGTGACTGTAGTTAAAGAAAATAAATTATCAGACCTGATTAAAAAACCAGGGCGGGCCGTGGACCGGACACACCGTTGGAGAAAGTAATTTATCAGGTAAACATAAATTCTGTTTTCTCCAACATAGGTGTGTCCGGTCCACGGCGTCATCCTTACTTGTGGGAACCAATACCAAAGCTTTAGGACACGGATGAAGGGAGGGAGCAAATCAGGTCACCTAAATGGAAGGCACCACGGCTTGCAAAACCTTTCTCCCAAAAAATAGCCTCAGAAGAAGCAAAAGTATCAAACTTGTAAAATTTGGTAAAAGTGTGCAGTGAAGACCAAGTCGCTGCCCTACATATCTGATCAACAGAAGCCTCGTTCTTGAAGGCCCATGTGGAAGCCACAGCCCTAGTGGAATGAGCTGTGATTCTTTCAGGAGGCTGCCGTCCGGCAGTCTCGTAAGCCAATCTGATGATGCTTTTAATCCAAAAAGAGAGAGAGGTAGAAGTTGCTTTTTGACCTCTCCTGTTACCAGAATAAACAACAAACAAGGAAGATGTTTGTCTAAAATCCTTTGTAGCATCTAAATAGAATTTTAGAGCGCGAACAACATCCAAATTGTGCAACAAACGTTCCTTCTTCGAAACTGGTTTCGGACACAAAGAAGGCACGACTATCTCCTGGTTAATGTTTTTGTTAGAAACAACTTTTGGAAGAAAACCAGGTTTAGTACGTAAAACCACCTTATCTGCATGGAACACCAGATAAGGAGGAGAACACTGCAGAGCAGATAATTCTGAAACTCTTCTAGCGGAAGAAATTGCAGCCAAAAACAAAACTTTCCAAGATAATAACTTAATATCAACGGAATGTAAGGGTTCAAACGGAACCCCCTGAAGAACTGAAAGAACTAAGTTGAGACTCCAAGGAGGAGTCAAAGGTTTGTAAACAGGCTTAATTCTAACCAGAGCCTGAACAAAGGCTTGAACATCTGGCACAGCTGCCAGCTCTTTGTGAAGTAACACAGACAAGGCAGAAATCTGTCCCTTCAAGGAACTTGCAGATAATCCTTTCTCCAATCCTTCTTGAAGAAAGGATAGAATCCTAGGAATCTTTACCTTGTCCCAAGGGAATCCTTTAGATTCACACCAACAGATATATTTTTTCCATATTTTGTGGTAAATTTTTCTAGTTACAGGCTTTCTGGCCTGAACAAGAGTATCAATAACAGAATCTGAGAACCCTCGCTTTGATAAGATCAAGCGTTCAATCTCCAAGCAGTCAGCTGGAGTAGGACCAGATTCGGATGTTCGAACGGACCTTGAACAAGAAGGTCTTGTCTCAAAGGTAGCTTCCATGGTGGAGCCGATGACATATTCACCAGATCTGCCTACCAAGTCCTGCGTGGTTACGCAGGAGCTATCAAGATCACCTACGCCCTCTCCTGATTGATCCTGGCTACCAGCCTGGGGATGAGAGGAAACGGCGGGAATACATAAGCTAGGTTGAAGTTCCAAGGTGCTACTAGTGCATCTACTAGAGTCGCCTTGGGATCCCTGGATCTGGACCCGTAGCAAGGAACCTTGAAGTTCTGACGAGAGGCCATCAGATCCATGTCTGGAATGCCCCACAGTTGAGTGATTTGGGCAAAGATTTCCGGATGGAGTTCCCACACCCCCGGATGCAATGTCTGACGAATCAGAAAATCCGCTTCCCAAGTTTCCACTCCTGGGATGTGGATTGCAGACAGGTGGCAGGAGCGAGTCTCCGCCCATTGAGTGATTTTGGTCACTTCTTCCATCGCCAGGGAACTCCTTGTTCCCCCTGATGGTTGATGTACGCAACAGTCGTCATGTTGTCTGATTGAAACCGTATGAACTTGGCCCTCGCTAGCTGAGGCCAAGCCTTGAGAGCATTGAATATCGCTCTCAGTTCCAGAATATTTATCGGTAGAAGAGATTCTTCCCGAGACCAAAGACCCTGAGCTTTCAGGGATCCCCAGACCGCGCCCCAGCCCATCAGACTGGCGTCGGTCGTGACAATGACCCACTCTGGTCTGCGGGAGGTCACCCCTTGCGACAGGTTGTCCAGGGACAGCCACCAACGGAGTGAGTCTCTGGTCCTCTGATTTACTTGTATCTTCGGAGACAAGTCTGTATAGTCCCCATTCCACTGACTGAGCATACACAATTGAAATGGTCTTAGATGAATGCGCGCAAAAGGAACTATGTCCATTGCCGCTACCATCAAACCTATCACTTCCATGCACTGCGCTATGGAAGGAAGAGGAACGGAAGGAAGTATCCGACAAGAGTTTAGAAGTTTTGTTTTTCTGGTCTCTGTCAGAAAAATCCTCATTTCTAAGGAGTCTATTATTGTTCCCAAGAAGGGAACTCTTGTCGACGGAGATAGAGAACTCTTTTCCACGTTCACTTACCATCCGTGAGATCCGAGAAAGGCCAGGACTATGTCCGTGTGAGCCTTTGCTTGAGGAAGGGACGACGCTTGAATCAGAATGTCGTCCAAGTAAGGTACTACAGCAATGCCCCTTGGTCTTAGCACCGCCAGAAGGGACCCTAGTACCTTTGTGAAAATCCTTGAAACAGTGGCTAATCCGAAAGGAAGCGCCACGAACTGGTAATGCTTGTCCAGGAATGCGAACCTTAGGAACCGATGATGTTCCTTGTGGACAGGAATATGTAGATACGCATCCTTTAAATCCACCGTGGTCAAGAATTGACCTTCCTGGATGGAAGGATTGTTCGAATGGTTTCCATTTTGGACGATGGAACCTTGAGAAACTTGTTTAGGATCTTGAGATCTAAGATTGGTCTGAACGTTCCCTCTTTTTTGGGAACTACGAACAGATTGGAGTAGAACCCCATCCCTCGTTCTTTTAATGGAACAGGATGAATCATTTCCAGAAGATAACCTTGGAAGACTATTTCTAGCGCCCAAGGATCCAGAACATCTCTTGCCCAAGCCTGAGTGAAGAGAGAGAGTCTGCCCCCCACCAAATCCGGTCCCGGATCGGGGGCCCGCATCTCATGCTGTCTTGGGAGCAGTGGCAGGTTTCTTGGCCTGCTTTCCTTTGTTCCAGCCTTGCCTTGGTCTCCAGGCTGGATTGGCTTGAGAAGTATTACCCTCCTGCTTAGAGGACGTAGCACTTGGGGCTGGTCCGTTTCTGCGAAAGGGACGAAAATTAGGTTTATTTTTGGCCTTGAAAGACCTATTCTGAGGAAGGGCGTGGCCCTTTCTTTAATAACAATGTACGCCACCCGCTTGAGTATAGGAAAAGCTTCGGGGGGCCCCGGGGCCTCTAGGAACTTGTCCATTTTACATAGTGTTTCTGGAATGACCAGATAATCACAATCATCCAAATTGGATAACACCTCCTTAAGCAGAGCGCGGAGATGTTCCAACTTAAATTTAAAAGTAATCACATCAGGTTCAGCTTGTTGAGAAATTTTTCCTGAATCTGAAATTTCTCCCTCAGACAAAACCTCCCTGGCCCCCTCAGACTGGTGTAGGGGCCCTTCAGAAACAATATCATCAGCGTCCTCATGCTCTTCAGTATTTTCTAAAACAGAGCAGTCACGCTTTCGCTGATAAGTGGGCATATTGGCTAAAATGTTTTGATAGAATTATCCATTACAGCCGTTAATTGTTGCATAGTAAGGAGTATTGGCGCGCTAGATGTACTAGGGGCCTCCTGTATGGGCAAAACTGGTGTAGACGAAGGAGGGGATGATGCAGTACCATGCTTACTCCCCTCACTTGAGGAATCATCTTGGGCATCATTTTTACTAAATTTTTTATGACATAAATCACATCTATTTAAATGAGAAGGAACCTTGGCTTCCCCACAGTCAGAACACAATCTATCTGGTAGTTCAGACATGTTAAACAGGCATAAACTTGATAACAAGCACAAAAAACGTTTTAAAATAAAACCGTTACTGTCACTTTAAATTTTAAACTGAACACACTTTATTACTGCAATTGCGAAAAAGTATGAAGGAATTGTTCAAAATTCACCAAAATTTCACCACAGTGTCTTAAAGCCTTAAAAGTATTGCACACCAAATTTGGAAGCGTTAACTCTTAAAATAACGGAACCGGAGCCGTTTTTATATTTAACCCCTTTACAGTCCCTGGAATCTGCTTTGCTGAGACCCAACCAAGCCCAAAGGGGAATACGATACCAAATAATGCCTTCAGAAAGACTTTTCTATGTATCAGAGCTCCACACACATGCAGCTGCATGTCATGCTGTTCTCAAAAACAAGTGCGCCATACCGGCGCGAAAATGAGGCTCTGACTATGATTAGGGAAAGCCCCAATAGAATAAAGTGTCTAAAACAGTGCCTGCCGATATTATTTTACAAAAAAATACCCAGATTAAATGATTCCTCAAGGCTAAATATGTGTAAATATGATCGATTTAGCCCAGAAAATGTCTACATTCTTAATAAGCCCTTGTGAAGCCCTTATTTACTGTGTGAATAAAATGGCTTACCGGATCCCATAGGGAAAATGACAGCTTCCAGCATTACATCGTCTTGTTAGAATGTGTCATACCTCAAGCAGCAAAAGACTGCTCACTGTTCCCCCAACTGAAGTTAATTCCTCTCAACAGTCCTGTGTGGAACAGCCATGGATTTTAGTAACGGTTGCTAAAATCATTTTCCTCATACAAACAGAAATCTTCATCTCTTTTCTGTTTCAGAGTAAATAGTACATACCAGCACTATTTTAAAATAACAAACTCTTGATTGAATAATAAAAACTACAGTTAAACACTAAAAAACTCTAAGCCATCTCCGTGGAGATGTTGCCTGTACAACGGCAAAGAGAATGACTGGGGTAGGCGGAGCCTAGGAGGGATCATGTGACCAGCTTTGCTGGGCTCTTTGCCATTTCCTGTTGGGGAAGAGAATATCCCACAAGTAAGGATGACGCCGTGGACCGGACACACCTATGTTGGAGAAAAGGCATACACAAACTACAAAACAGGTTAAAATTGCTTCAATTTTTCTGAAATTTTAACAGTGTACCCACTAAGCTTTAGGAGGATTGGACCACAAGTAAATAAGCAATAAACCCCCAATTGACAAAACCGGATTGAAATAGGTCTAAAACCGGTTAAAACCCCCTAAAGCAGCTTGCCACAGCTCTGCCGTGGCCCTACCTGCCCTTAGGAAGCTTTAATATGGGGTTTAAAGCTTCAATTAGTCCCTCAGAAGACTCTCAGGACCTCAGGAGAAGTTGCTTGCTGCTTGTAAATGTAGGCCCCACCCACCTCACTCGATGTTGCTGGGGCCTACACAAAACTAACAAACCCTGCCTGAAAGCCATGTGGGTTATAAACAACCCCAAAGAACCCTCAAGCAAATGTCCCATAAAACAGAAAACGTTACTCCCAGACACAAAAACGTTTGTCCAAAATTCACATAACAAACTAAGTACCCACAAAAAATGAACCTTTTATGCAAGCTAGTAAACACCTCTGATAACACTAGGACTACTGCTCACCCTTCCCCTAATGGGGACACTGTCAGCCTTTCTGAGTTAACACAGTCTCTGCAGAAAATATGACTGAACATACCTCATTGCTGTATAGCAAGAAACCGTTCCTCACACTGAAGTTTTCCTGTACTCCTCAGCTTCTGTGGGAACAGCAGTGGACCTTAGTTACAAATGCTAAGATCATCATCCTCCAGGCAGAAATCTTCATCTATGTCCTGCCTGAGAGTAAAATAGTACAACACCGGTACCATTTAAAAATAACAAACACTTGATTGAAGATAAAATAAAACTAACAGTTTAACACCTCTTATCTTTACTCTTCCTGCTTAGAGCAAGCAAAGAGAACGCTATATAGACAGCTCTGCTGTGGTGCTCTCTTTGCTACTTCCTGTCAGGAAGGACAATATCCCACAAGTTAGGATGAATCCCTGGACTCGGTACATCATGCAAAAGAAATATCTGCTGAGGAGCAGATCACTGTGGCTGATGTGCAGGTGACATTGTTACAGCTGGATGTCATGGATTTGACAATTTGCATTCCTAACTCAGAGCAACTGGGTAAGACTTTATAAGCTTTTTGAGTTATATATTTTAAATCTTTAAGGGACACTAAACCCAAAAACGTTCTTTCATGATTCAGGTAGAGAATACAATTTTAAATATAATTCTAATTTACTGCTATTATCTAATTTGTTTCATTCTTTAGATATCCTTTGTTGAAGAAATATCAATGCATATGGGTGAGCCAATCATACAAGGCATCTACGTGCAGCCACCAATCAGCAGCCACTGAGCCTATCTAGATTTGCTTTTCAGCAAAGGCTATCAGAAGAACGAAGCACATTAGATAATAGATGTAAATTAGAAAGTTGTTTACAATTGCCTGCTCTATCTAAATTATGAAAGAAAAAAATGTGGGTTTCATGTCCCTTTAAAATGAGACTGTGCTAACCAAAACATCTCTGGATTTGCTCAAATACTTGCTCAAACTTTTAAAACAAACTCCTATTACAAGTTTATTGGTATGGAATCATTTAAGTTAGAATTCTAGAATTTGAATATAGCAAGATACCACAATAAAGATTTTAACTTCTCAATGGTTTTCATAAAGATTTATTTCCATGCTTAACCCCTTAACGACTGAGGACGTGCAGGGTACGTCCTCTAAAAAAATACCCTTAACGACCAAGGACGTACCCTGCACGTCCTCGGTGTGGAAAGCAGCTGGAAGCGATCCTGCTCGCTTCCAGCTGCTTTCCGGTTATTGCAGTGATGCCTCGATATCGAGGCATCCTGCAATAACCCTTAGTAGCCATCCGATGCAGAGAGGGCCACTCTGTGGCCCTCTCTGCACCGGATATCTATGGCTTCCATCGTTGGTGGGTGGGAGCGTGTGTAGGAGGTGGGTGGCGGCCATCGATGGCCCAGATGATGTGGAGGGGGGCGGGATCGTGGGCGGGGATGCCCGGACACGCGCACGGACGCGCGCATGTGCACGGGGAGGCGGGGGCGGGCGCGTGCACGGGGAGGGAGCGGGAGGGAACCGCTACACTACAGAAAATAACATAAGTAAAAATGTACAAAAAAGGAAAAATAAAGGTCATCAGCGAATGTTGGGTGCTCTGTGGAGGGAGGGAAGCTACACTACAGAAAAAAACTGGTGAAAAAACAAAACAAAACATTTTTTTGCTGCAAACTGGTACTGGCAGACAGCTGCCAGTACCCAACATGGCTCCCAGTAAGGCAGAGGGGGAGGGTTAGAGAGCTGTTTGGGGGGGGGATCAGGGAGGTTGGGGGCTATGGGGAGATTCTACACAGCAGCATATGTAAATATGCTCCCCCAAAAAAAAAAACTTTTATTTTAGTACTGGCAGACTTTCTGCCAGTACTTAAGATGGCGGGGACAATTGTGGGGTGGGGGAGGGAAGGAAGCTGTTTGGGAGGGATCAGGGGGTGTGATGTGTCAGGTGGGAGGCTGATCTCTACTCTAAAGCTAAAATTAACCCTGCAAGCTCCCTACAAACTACCTAATTAACCCCTTCACTGCTAGCCATAATACATGTGTGATGCGCAGCAGCATTTAGCGGCCTTCTAATTACCAAAAAGCAACGCCAAAGTCATATATGTCTGCTATTTCTGAACAAAGGGGATCCCAGAGAACAAGCTGTTTGTAAATAATTTCAGTGAGAAACCTAAAATTGTGAAAAAATTTAAGTTTTTTTTTTATTTGATCGCATTTGCCGGTGAAATGGTGGCATGAAATATACCAAAATGGGCCTAGATCAATACTTGGGGTTCTCTACTACACTACACTAAAGCTAAAATTAACCCTTAAAGCTCCCTACATGCTCCCTAATTAACCCCTTCACTGCTGGGCATAATACACGTGTGGTGCGCAGTGGTATTTAGCAGTCTAATTACCAAAAAGCAAAGCCAAGGCCATATATCTCTGCTATTTATGAACAAAGGGGATCCAAGAGAAGCATTTACAACCATTTATTTCATAATTGCATAAGTTGTTTGTAAATAATTTCAGTGAGAAACCTAAAGTTTGTGAAAAAATTTGTGAGAAAGTGAACAATTTTTTTTATTTGATCGCATTTGGCGGTGAAATGGTGGCATGAAATATACTAAAATGGGCCTAGATCAATACTTTGGGATGTCTTCTAAAAAAAAATATATACATATCAATGGATATTCAGGGATTCCTGAAAGATATCAGTGTCCCAACGTAACTAGCGCTAATTTTGAAAGAAAAGTGGTTTGGAAATAGCAAAGTGCTACTTGTATTTATGGCCCTATAACTTGCAAAAAAAGCAAAGAACATGTAAACATTGGGTATTTCTAAACTCAGGACAAAATTTAGAAACTATTTAGCATGGGTGTTTTTTGGTGGTTGTAGATGTATAACAGATTTTGGGGGTCAAAGTTAGAAAAGGTGTGTTTTTTTCCATTTTTTCCTCATATTTTATAATTTTTTTTATAGTAAATTATAAGATATGATGAAAATAATGGTATCTTTAGAAAGTCTATTTAATGGCGAGAAAAACGGTATATAATATGTGTGGGTACAGTAAATGAGTAAGTGGAAAATTACAGCTAAACACAAACACCGCAAAAATGTAAAAATAGCCTTGGTCCCAAACGGACAGAAAATGGAAAAGTGCTGTGGTCATTAAGGGGTTAAAGGAATATAAAACCCACAATTTTTTTCTTTCATGTTTCAAATAGAGCATGTGATTTTAAACAACTTTCTAATTTACTTCCGTTATCAATTTGTCTTCATTTTCTTGGTATCTTTTTTTGAAAAGCAGGGTTGAAATGCTAAGGAGCTGGCCCATTTCTAGAGCACTATTTGGCAGCAGTTTTGCAAGAATGTTATACATTTGCTATGTAGTGCTCTAATCACCTACCTCGGTAGCTCTGCAATACAGAAATTTGATAATAGAAGTAAATTAGAAACTTTTTTTAAATTATATGCTCTGTCTGAATCACAAAATAAATGTTTTGGATTTTATATCCTGATGCACTTGCTAACTGTATATAATTGTATTAATGAAATGTGTGCAAAGAAATTGCCCAGAAAGCTAATAACTTACACTCTGGGGCCGATTTATCAAGGGTTGAATGGCCCCTGATGCCCCTGTTTGCTGCACGAGCCTTCAGGCTCGCCCGAAACAACAGTTATGAAGCAGCAGTCTTAAGAGCTGCTCCTTAACTGGTCCGCTGCCTCTGAGGCTGTGGACATCAATCCGCCCGATCCTATACGATCCGGCTGATTGACACCCCCTGCTAGCGGCCGATTGGCCTCAAATCTGCAGGGGGCGGCTTTGCACAAGCAGTTCACCAGAACTGCTTGTGCAATGTTAAATGCCGACAAGGTATGCTGTCGGCTTTCAGCGATGTCTGCCGCACATGATACGCTACAGCATATCATGTCGGACAAACATTGATAAATCGACCCCAGAGTATCATATATAATAGTACAAGGAAAACAACAGAAGTCTAATAGAGTATGGGCTGAACAATAGTTTTCAATAGGCACATACTGACAACAATGTTTTTAAATATTGTAGAACCTTGTCTAAGTTTAGTCTGCATGCATGGATGTTAAAATCTTCTCTTCCATAAATAGTTAAAAGCTTTAGAGAAAGAATAGCAGGATTTACGTTTGATATTAATCTCTCTCAAGATATCTATCTCAGCACTATGTAGAGTACATAATGCTGTGGCCAGAGGGAAATTACTAAGCATCGCCTCCTGTTGAAAGCCAGTGGATGACATTCACAGTGAGCAATTACAGCATCAACTACTTAAGTTAAAAAGATCCCACACATAAGTGTTCATATGCTGAAAGCTGCATGGAAAAGAAAAAAGAAAATACTTGCATGCAGGACAAACTTGATCTCTAGACTCAGCAATTTTTATAAGTGATTGTCCACAATTATGGAAATGAAATGCACTATGTTAATATTCTTAAATTACATCATCTCTCTTGACAACAATGCTAAGTGGAGGTAATGGCTCACCAATAAATAACTATACTATACATCACAGATATCTGCATATAGACCAAGTCATATAATAAACATAAGACTTCAAATGATTGCTGGTGTTATTTATATCTAAAGATTAAGTACTAAGTAAAAACATCCTTCAAAAAGCGTAGCTTATTAATATATTCTAGCTTTTAATTACTGTTGTACTCAAAAATAAATTTGCTTATGTAATTTTTTTGCAGAATTAGTCATTTGTAACTGTCAGTCTAGATGTGTTCCTCTCCAACAACAGACCTGTATAGGTCAGAAAGCATTCTTCAGTATCAGTTGTGCATAAACATGAAATCCTTTTCCTGTCAATATCAACTGAAGCCACTTCAACTTCCACCTTTGCTACACATGCTGGAAGATTATTCAAGTGACAATATTGACATTGGTCGCTATTTTTTCTTTTCTTTTTTTTTAAAGTCAATCAATAATATTTCACAACATGCTACAAAGCGCAATACCCTGTGGCAACAAGGTTTATAAATGTTGGATTGCAATTAAAGGGTGTGGCAGCAGGTTAGGACATAACGACCTGGCACTGTGGATTTATCGAGCTCTGCCCTATGATGAAGCAAGTTAGAAGTAAAAAAGGGTAACAATGTTATTATTATTATTGGTTATTTGTAGAGCACCAACAGATTCCGCAGCGGTATAAACATAGGTGGAAAACAAGGAAACATTTATAGGGATCAAGTGGGTAGAGGGCCCTGCCAAGAGTCGCACTGGTGTAGTCAGCTCTCAAGAAGGTGATCTACAAACAGCTGGGCTCTTAGGCTTACATGCTAAGGGGGTTCAAGGGGATAGCAATGGAGGAAAGGAACTGGTATAAAGAAAGGTTAGTGTAGGTTGTATGCATCCCTGAACAGCAGAGTCTTTAGGGAGTGCTTGAAGCTTTCTAAAGTAGGGGAGAGTCTTGTGGAGCAAGATGGGAGCCAGTCTGGAGAAGTCCTGTAACTGGGTATGTGAGGAGGTAACAAGAGAGGAGGAGAGGAGGAGGTCATGAGCAGAGCAAAGGGGATGGGAGGGAGAGTATCTGGAGACATAGTCTGAGAAATAGGGGGGAGCAGTGCAGTTGAGGGCTTTGTATGTCAGAGGAAGCCAGTGAAGGGATTGGCAGAGAGGTGCAGTAGATGAAGAGCGACGTATAAGGAAGATGAGCCTGGCAGAGGCATTAATTATGGATTGTAAAGGAGCTAAGCGGCAACCAGGGAGACCAGAGAGGACAGAATTGCAGTAGTCGAGGCAGGAAAGGATGAGAGAGTGGATTAAAATCTTAGTTGTGTCTTGTGTAAGGAAATGTCTAATTTTAGAGCGGCAGAATTTAGCCAAGGACTGAATGTGAGGAGTAAAAGATCTGAGTCAAGTGTGACCCAAAGACAGCGGGCATGCGGGGTAGGGGTAATGATGGAGTTGTCGACAGTTATAGAGAGATTGGGGTGGAGATTTTGGAAGAAGGGGGGAAAATAAGGAGCTCAGTTTTGGAGAGATTTAGCTTGAGGTAGTGAGAGGACATCCAGGAAGAGATGTGAAAAAGACAGCTAGTGACACGGGTTAGCAAGGAAGGAGATAGGTCTGGTTCAGAGAAGTAGATTTGGGTGTCGTCGGCATACAAATGATATTGGAACCTGTGGAACTTTATTAAGGAACCTAATGATGACGTGTAGATTGAGAAGAGAAGGGGACCGAGGACGGACCCTTGCTGTACCCCAACAGAAAGTGATGACAGGGCAGGGGAAGCTCCAGAGAAGGCTAAATTAAAGGTACAGTTAGACAGGTAGGAAGAGAACCACAAGAGGGTTGTGTCACAAATGCCAAAAGATTGGAGTGTTTGGAGCAAAAGAGGGTGGTTAACAGTATTGAAGGCTGCAAACAGATCAAGGAGGATAAAGTAGAGAGAAGTGGCCTTTTGATTTTGTTGTAGGTATGTCGTTGGTAACCTTAACAATTGCTGTCTCTGTGGAGTGATGGGGACAGAATCCAGATTGCAGTGGGTCAAGGAGGGAGTTTAATGTAAGGAAATGGAATAGGCATGCATATACTAGCTTATCGAGATGCTTTGAGGCAAGAGGGAGTAGGGAAATAGGGCGGTAGTTGGATGGGGAGGTTGGATCAATAGGTTTTTTGAGGATAGGTGTGACTAATGCATATTTCAGAGATAAGGGGAAAAAATACCGATGCTGAGGGAGAGGTTGAAAAATGTGTGAGTATAGGGGTAAGGCTAGAAGAGAGGGAGGGGAGTAGCTGTGAGGGGATAGGGTCAAGGGGACAGGTAGTGAGGTGAGAGCACAGTATAAGTGCAGACACTTCTTCCTCAGTAACAGGGGAGAAAGAGCTAAATTTATGGCTATGTGGGTTGATTGCGAGCGTTTGATGGGGTGAGAGAATGGAAGTATGTTGAGAGCTGATTTAGTTTCTGATTGAGTCAATTTTGTTATTTAAGTGGCTGGCAAAATCTTGAGCTGACAGAGAAGTTGTATTAGGAGGTGGGGGAGGGTGGAGGAGAGTATTGAAAGTGGAGAACAGATGTTTTGAGTTTGAAGAAAGAGTAGAGATAAGAGTAAAGAAGTAATGTTGCTTATAGAGATTAAGGGCAAAATAGTAGGAGTTCAAGATGAACTTGTAGTGAAGAAAGTCAGCTGAACTCCGAGATTTTCTCCAGTGCCACTCAGCAGTACGGGAACATCTGCGTAGGTAATCGTGTCAGAGGAGTATGCCAGGGCTGAGGATGAGTGTGTGATTTCCGAGCTATGGTAAGAAGGGACAGATTGTCAAGGATTGATGTAAGGGTGAAATTATAGTGGCAGATAGATTGGTCAGGGGAGGAAATGGAGGAGATAGATGGTTTTATCGTTATCGATCCTCACCAAGGTCTTTCCAGGTTTGACACCGTCTCTGTTTACCCGTGTCGAGTAGCCAAAATGCTGTTTAGACGCTCCTGTGTCATGTGTTGATCTTTGACCAACGGCTGCTTCCAAAACACAGCCTTGTGGAGTTGTCAGCTTGTACGCTTGGGATACCGGTTTTAATACTTCCATTTCATGTGTGACGTTGTAGCTAATAGCCGCTATCAAAAAACGGCTTATGGAAATGAGCTCATGTAGGGTACAAAGTTTGATCCTTGAAAAAGCCTTGAAAGAAGGCGAAATGCATCGATTTAAGGACTTTGACTGTATAGTAAGTGGCTCACAAACAATTCAAGCCATATCTCTGCACAGAGAACAAACGCTGTACCCTACATGGGCTCATTTCCATAAGCCGCTATTTGAGAGCGGCTATTGGCTACAACGTCACACGTGACATGGAAGTAACAGAACCGATATCCCAAGCTACCAGCTGACAATTCTGCAAGGCCGTGTTTTGGAAGCAGCCATTGGTCAAAGATCAACATGTGACGCAGGAGCATCTAAACAATAATTTGACTACTCGACACAAGTAAACAGAGACGGTGTCGAACCTGGAAAGACCTGGGTGAGGACCGATAACAATAAAACCTCCTGAAAGTAAGAAACACGCTTTTATTTCTTCTTCCCCTTCACCCGCAAAGAGTGGGAGTCCTGACTAGCAGAGAATAGACGATTAAGTTGTCAGGTCTGTTGAGGGGAGAATTACTTGTTTTCACACAATGCTCAGAGTTTAGAAGCAGTGGCTTCAGGATCAAATATCCAATTTAAGTTGCATATTCAAGACTTTCGGGCTTTTCATATAGTGTTGTTTTACTTAATAAGTATATTATTGTTTTAATTTGATTTTTAAATATTTTTGGGGATTTAGTTTACATTTCTTAAAATAATACTATTACTATCTCTCTGAAAGTGTATTTTAAGTATATATTAGGTGTTCACAGTGACCGGTCACTTGCATGTTATTAAATAGTATATGAATTTTAATAGTATTGTGCTAATAAATATTTTTCTAACTGAAATATTTGGTATAAATAGAATTCTATCCTTCCTCTGGTTGAGAATTAGCAAGCTGTTGCTGATCTAATGACATAATGCTTCTGTGAAGTTTGGTGTGAGGAGTAGAAAGAGGGAGAGTTGTACGGAGGGATGTGATGTTGGAAGTGAGGAGATGGTGGTCAGAAAGAGGAAAAGGTCAAGGGAGTGCCCATCTTTGTGAGTGGGAGAGTCAGTCCATTGTGACAAACTGAAAGAGTGAGTTGCAGAAGTTGTTTTGCAGAGGAGGTAGTGGGATTTTCAAGTGGGATGTGGAAGTCGCCAAAAATGAGGGCAGGGGTGTCTGACGAACGGAAATAAGGTAGCCAGGCAGCCAAGTGATCTAGAAATTGAGTTGAGGAGCCAGGGGGTTGGTATATGACTGCAATACGTATAGAGAGGGGAGAGAATAAGTGAATCATGTGGGTTTTGAATGAGGAAAATGTGAGGGAAGAGATTGGTTGTATTTGTTGAAAGGTGCAGCAAGAGGAAAGTACCTACACCACCTCCTTGTCTATTACCAGACCTAAGAGTTTGACTGAAGTGGAGACCACCATATGACAGAGTCGCAGTGAATGATGTGTCAAAGGGAGAGAGCCAGGTTTCTGTTAAAGCTAGATGGGAGCGGGCGATAAAGAGGTCATGGATAGAAGTGAGCTTGTTGCAAACAGAGCAAGAGTTCCAGAGTGCACAAGTGAAGGGGGTAGTGGCTTTAGATACAAGAGGAATGTGAGTAAGGTTACCAGAGTTTTGTTTTCTGAGTCTATGGAAGGGTACACATGGATGTGCATGGCTAGGAAGTTGTTGGGGACCTGGATTAGGGGAGATATCACCAGCAGCTAGTATAAGCAAGAGGGAGAGTGACATGAGATGCAGATTTGCAGTAATGAGACTGTTTTTGAGACAAGGTGCAGGGGGGAGAGATAGTGTTTAGGAATAGGTAAAGTTCATGAGTAATGTTTCTGCGTTTTCTTGGTATCTTTATTTAAATGTAAGCTTAGGAGTCGGCCCATTTTTGGTTCAGAACCTGGGCAGTGCTTGCTGATTGGTGTCTAAATGTAGCCATCAATCAGCAAGTGCTACCCAGGTGCTGAACCAAAAATGGGCTGTTACTAAGCTTACATTCTTGCTTTTTCAAATAAAGATACCAAGAGAACAAAGAAAATGTGATAATAGGAGTAACTTAGAAAGTTGCTTGAAATTGCATGCTCTATCTGAATCATAAATGTTTAATTTTGACTAGACTATCCTTTTCAGGACAAGTATGTGAGTCCAATACATTTGTCAATATGTTAATAATATTAATAATGAATGGACAAATGTATCTAATTGAATGTTTTTTTTTATATAGCCGCTAACATTAGATCATGTGTGCAATCAACAAGCTGGATGCCAATGGGGGCACGCAGCGATTGGAGGAAGCCAGATTTGTCATTGATCTGCAAAATACAGAAGGAAATGCGGGGGGAGGATCGGCAGTCTGTTTACCGTAAAGAAATGGTATTGAAAAGAAAAAGTGTTTAAAGTTTAATTAATTAAAGTGCCCCTGTTTTTAAGAGTATTTTTAGATACTGGGCACTAATTCCTTAAACTTTACAATCAATTTAAAAGCTAGTGATAAACAGATTATTTTCTTTTTTAACTGGAATGGCTCCAAATTTACCCCCCTAAAAAAAACTAAAATACAGGCAAGTCACTTGCATGGAAGTTTTGATGGAATTGTATGGGAGCTAATGACATTTGTGTTACATGCACTGAGCTGAAAGTTGCTATTCACTCTTTACGTCTCGGGTACAGTGCAGTATATATAGACACGCAGATAGCCATTAAATAGCTTCCCATGGAAATTAGGAAAGAAAGGAAACATTGTAAGTACTAAACAACAATATGGCTTTGAGGAATGTTAATCCTCAATTTCCAATAACTGTACATACAAATTCAATACTGCTAAATAGGCAATATCCATTTTGAGCCATATGTTACCATTTATATTCATGTTTAGTCAAGGCTGTACAGTAAAAATATTCAGCAAGATGATAGCGTATTCCTTCATATTCAATGTTTATGGATAATCAATAGTTATTAATATAAGGTGCTATGTCTTTATTTTATCTATGTATTTCTTTCCTTAAAAGGAGCACTAACCCCCTTATAAATACCATGTATTTCTGTTGTCTTGCTTTAGAATAAACATTTTTTAAACAAATTAAAATCGGTTTTCAATAGCCAGACTCCACACACCAAATGCCTTATCTAGAGTAGCCAATCCGGATTGCTTCTGAAGGAGACAATGCTAGCCACTGGCTTTATGTGGGTATAAAGTGAATTGTTCTGCATTTATTATTGTCTTCTGAAGCCAATTAAGGGCAGATATCTATCACTGAGATGGCTGAAGTGTGCATTTCTAGTACTAAGAATTAGAAAATCTACAATATTCTAACATAAATTACATGAAAAGAAAGCAAAATAAATAATGAAAATATATTGCAAAGTTATGTTACTATAAGGTGTTTACTGTGAAAAAAAAATGGATACATTTTAAAGGTATCTGTGAAAACCCTAGCTAGTGAATAACACATGTAAATAGTAACCAGAAATAAATGCGCAACTGCTTTTAACTTATGAATATTTGAAAAATTTATTTGACTGGCAGTTGGAGGCTTTGCTATCCACTGTTTAGTGAGAGTGATGTCATTGTATTGATCTGAAGAATGTTTTGCCAACAGTGATGTCATTATGCAAAGATATATTGTATACCTTTGATAACACAAATATTCCTAAATGACAATGCAAATCAAACAAAAAATGGGAAAGAAGTAATAATTCATTTAAATTATCAATAGTAGTAGATTTGCATAATCAAAAAGACAATGCAATAGCACTTGGTCTGAACATAAAAATGAGTAGTAGATCTCTTTCTGACAAATTTTAAAGTTATGTCTATTTCCACTCCTCCTGTATCATGTGACAGCCATCAGCCAATGACAAATGCATATACGTATATTCTATGAATTCTTGCTCATACTCAGTAGGAGCTGGTGACTCAAAAAGTGTAAATATAAAGACTGCCTTTAATTTAGATAATGGAAGTAAATTGGAAAATTGTTTCAAATTGCTTAAAATTGCATACACTATCTGAATCATAAAATTTAATTTTGGCTTGAGAGTCCCTTTAAAGACACATGGAAACAATACATAAGCCCAGATTCACAGATGTTCGTGAGGTAGCATTTTCATTCGAAGGTGAGATCATATTTTACATTCATTAATGGCCTAGAAAACCCAAACATTTTATTATGTGATTCAGACAGAGCATACAACTAGAAAAAAAACGCACAAGAAAACCTTTACAATTTGCTTCTATTGACAAATTTGATCCCATGGAATTCTTTGTTGAAGATATACCTGGGTAGCTGCCTGGTGCACTACATGACAGGAAATAGTGCTGCTATCTAGTGCTTTTTTAAATGGGTAACACAAATCTTGCAAAACTGCTGCCATATAGTGCTCCAGATATGTGCAAAAGAAACATTTTTGGTTTTATGTCCCTTTAAGCATTGTGTTACCTATATGAAACAGAGAGAGACACTAATATCAAGAACCTAATTGGTGTGTAGAAGGGAAGGTAATTAGCATTACTATGGTGATCAGCTGCATATCATTAAACGAGGCAATTGCTAGAGTCTTACATTTAGGGATATGTTAGTTTCAATAACTGCCAAATGCGGAAGAAGTTGGCCGTTTGTTGCATTAGCTACTGAATGCGGAAAAAGGTGACTACTTGTGGCATTTGGCTCTTTTCAGAGCTGGATTACTTCTTGTGAAAGTGAAACGCACTAAAATCGGGATTTGCACAGATCTTAGGACCCTGGGTACATCATTTTACGGTTAAACACAGAGGATACCAACCAATGGAAAAATATGTGAGGGTTTTTATTGAGGTGGACTCTGAACTCACGCATCACGATACTTACTATCCTCCTTGAGAAAGTCTGCACGGTAGCAGATGAAACGCGTTGGGGTAATTGCAGGTTAATTTTGGACCTTCAGAGTAACCGTATTCCTAGCAACAGAACGCTCTACTTTTTGGACATTCAGGGCCACAGTAGACCTAAGAGCGAGTTTCCTCCCTATGTTGAAAGACTGAAAAAATGTGTGCGATTAATAGAGGAAAAAATTCACAGGGAAATGCTTTTAAGAATTGGGCAGGAAATTCTCAAATGAGTGAAATTATCAATCTGAAGATAACAAGAAGGGTCTATGAATAGAAAACGTACAGATTTTAATAGCCAGAATAGAATAATTCCGAATATAAATCGGAATTATAATGATAGTAACAACTATAATAGTACAGCCCCAAAGAGTGGGAATTATGGGAGACTTTATAACCATAATTTTAGTAAACAAAATACTGCCGGGTACCAAAATCAAAATTATACCAGCCAAGGTCATTGGGAACAAGTCAAGGATAGAAGGGAAGAGAGGACGGGACCACAGAACTCTAGTAGGAGGGAATATTTTAGGGAAATAAATCCCAATAGTCCAAAGATTAATACATCAAATAGATTCAAAGTTTTAAATCAGTTTCAAAACGAATCTAGTTGGTCCACCTTAGGACCGAAATCAGATTATCAAAATCACAATAATCATAGATCAGGGAATAATGAATGGAGAGCTAGTCAAAGACAGGAAGGTGATAGTAGCAATCAAAATTATCATTTTTTAGGAAAAGGAATATCATCCCACAATCATAGATTAGAACAGGAACCAAGACACATACATCAGGGAACTTGGGAGACCAGACAGAGACTAAACAAAAGATCTTTAGAACAAGGAGAGGAAAGAGAGGAGGAGTCAGAGTCACAACAGCCAAACAGAAGGCAGGAGAGGAAGACAGGAACTAGAAATCTTTAATTTAGCGAATGCAGAGCTTGATGCAAATGACATCAGACTTTTAAGTAAAGGTTTGAACTTTTCACCAAAAACATTACCAAACGATTTTGAAGTTTTTATTGACATTCAAAAATTAGTGAGAAAATTAGTTCTAAAAAGATTCCACATTAAGAAAGAAGTTAATTCTAACCTAGACCCTAATAAGGATTTTTTAGAAGGTAAATATATAGAAACACTAACTATATTGAAGTCTTTAGAGGACATAGGATTTGATGATCAGGATGTTAATGAAAGTATCAACACTATAGAGGAATTATTTAACATTTCAGTACATGAGGAAGAGTCAAAAATATATCATAGTAATCTAAAAAGACCATCTACATTTTACCCAGTAGGCGCACAGGGGGATCAAATTCCTGTCTTTACTAAATTAGTGATGGAAGAGGTTTTTAATCTCTTAAAAATAAATAATTTGATTAATAAATATAATGATAATCTGACATCCAAGGAGAGGAATTCACTGAAGAAATTAATGGATAATAAAGATATTATTTTTAGGGCAGCAGATAAGGGGGTTGGATCGTTATACAAAAGAGGGAAGATTATTTAGCTGAAGCGTATAATTTGTTAAAATATACAGATACTTATTGTATTATTAATGGGAATCCAACCAAACAATATCAAACTGAGCTTAACAAAATATTAGTGACAGCAAAAACTGAAGGAATTCTTAATAATGATGAGTTCAGGTATTTGCAGGAAAATGAACCGAGGGTCCCAATATTCACCTGCCGAAGGTGCATAAGAATATACAGAAGCCACCCGGAAGACCTATAATCTCAGGGATTGATTCCCTGAGTGATAAGGTCTCAAAGTATATTGACGTCTATCTGCAGCCCATTGTTAAAGAGACTAGGTCATACATTAAGGATACTACACAAACCATTAATATATTTCAGGGTCTAGAGTGGAAAGAAAACTATTGCTGGGTAACCTGCAATGTGTCAGCCCTTTATACCTCAATCCCCCATGATAAAGGACTAAGGGCCCTGGAGGTAGAATTATTTAATTGGAATTTCCAATTCGATCAATTGAACTTTATTCTTAAGCGTACAAAATTTATATTAGAGCATAATTATTTTATTTTTGAAGATGTTTTTTACAGGCAGGTGAAAGGAACGGCGATGGGGACCACATTTGCCCCATCGTACGCTAATATTTATATGCATAGGTTCGAAACAGAAAAGATCTGGAATAATAATCCATTTAAAACTAACATTGTAAAATAGCATCGCTATATAGACGACGTGATCATCCTTTGGGATGGTGACGGCTCTTCAGTTAGTAATTTTTTATTGTATATGAATAATAATGATACCTCCCCCACTTCCCTCATTCCCCAGTCATAGCTTGAAAAAGCCAAGCTGTGATTGGTGAAACGATCGTTGGATTAGTGATGCCACAAAATGGGCAGAGCCTTGTTCGTTACCAAACTAACAGTCTATTCATTGGACATTGTGATACACACAGTCTTTTGCTTGTAGTAGTCTATGATTGGGACAGTCTCATTGTATATGCCTTGTGACTTGTTTTTAATAAATTTGTTATACTTTTTTTAACCACTTCTGATTCATCCTTTGGAGCTGGAACATCATTCTTTGCCTTGCCTCCTTTAAGGAGCTTCCTGTGCCTATATATCTAGAGCTTGATTTTGAAGCTCTAGACAATGTGAGTACCTTTCTAGGTTCTGCTGTAAATTTCACATAACCACAGAACTTCACTATATGTGTTTCTTCTTTTTTTTACCTGAGGTTCACCTGCTGAGCATTACCACTGTGATAACCTGGGCCTTTTATCCTTTTTTGTGCACCATAACATTTGTTTTTGTATTTTGATATTTCTTATATTCTGATTTAAGCAAGTTTATATATTGTTTTTTTTGTTCTTTTTGTATTGCCGACCCCTTTGAGCAAATCAAAAGTAATTTAGCTTTGTGTACTTCAGGGAAACTATGTAGCTTTAAGTGTACTTAAAGTGAAAGTCAATCCTAGCGTTATACAAACGCTAGGATTGACTATTGAAACAAATAATGGGGACTTTCATTCATGAAGTATAATTTATTTGTTTCAACCGATCACCGTTCTTAGCTGGCAGCTAATAGCAGCTAATAGCTGCTACAGCAGCCTACGGCTAAACATTTTTTTGCTAAGAGGTGACGTTTTCACCTCTTAGCCAATAGCCGTGTGATAAATCCGGCTCCCATGGGCGCCAAGCCGGATTTACTGCATGGCTATTGGCTAAGAGGTGAAAACGTCACTTCTTAGCAAAAATTTTTTTAGCTGTGGGCTGCTGTAGCAGCTAAGAACGGCGATCAGTTGAAACAAATAAAGGAGCTTTCTATATGAAGTATAGTCAATCCTAGCATTTGTACAACGATAGGATTGACTTTCACTTTAATGATCATTTTTTCCATTTCACAAATCAAATATGTTTGTGTATGCAAGTCCATTTACAGGCCTGCCATTGGTGGTATGGTAGTTGGTAACTGAGCTCCCAGGAACACCTGGGCTTGGACTCTTATCAGTGTTATTTATTATTAGATGCTATGTCCAGTTTATATGTGACTCCTTATCGCGCAAGAATTTTTTACGTGACCCCGGGTATATAAAATAGGTATACAAATCAACATTTACTGATAATAAAATCATACTCGCCCCTTTATGCTCATACTCCCCTGCCCCTTCCATACTCACTCTCCTGACCCTTCCATACTCCCCCTTCCATGCTCACTCCCCTGACCCTTCCATACTTCCCCTTCATATTCATAAACCTTCATATCGTCCCTTCACACTCATACTCCCCCCTTCAATGCTCATATTCCCCTATTCCATGCTCACTCCCCTGCACCTTTCATACTCCCCCTTTATATTCATACCCCTTTCCATACTCATACTCCCCCTTCATACTCCCCCATTACATGCTCATACTCCCCCCTTCCATGCTCATTCCCCTGCTCCTTCCATACTCCCCCTTCATATTCATACCCCCCTCCATTCACATACACTCCCTCCCATCCATCTTTCAGCCTGCATGTTCAGCCAGCACCTGACATGCGGTCACTCAGCACCTTGCAAGCGATCAGCCAACTTTAGATATAGGGGTCTGGCATTGTAAAGCACACAGTTATGCAGCACCTAGCACATGAGCATCAGGCACATAACATAGTCAGCCAATGTCAGGCTCAGGGCCTGGCAGATTAAAGAGATCTTGTAATATATTATAAAACACCAGGTTTATTAAAGAAATACCCCAAGTGTGTTAATATCAACATCTATGAGAACTACATACCCATTTATCCAAGGGAACCTTTGACAGGGAGCCAGTAAGTGTCACAGGTACTTCTGCAGCAAGAACCTGCATGCACTCTTCTTAATTAATTCTGAGAAGGGCCAAGGCATGGCTGACACTAAAAAATGCCACACTCAGTCACTTTACAGTCCCCACTAAGCTTGTCAGAAGAACACGCAAGGTCTAGTCATATCTACAAGCCATTACAGTCAGCCTTTGCGTATCTCCTCTTATTGCTCTCTGACATCCGTCTACTCAGGTTGTTTCTTGCTCTTGCTGGCGATACCTCACTTTCCCCATCCCTCCGGTGTTGTGCGGCCTGACATTCTGCCTGCGCTACACCGGGAGGGAAGGTGCACGACCGTGCTGCTGTGCACCTTAGAGGGAACAAGCCTGGATGGGAAACAAAAAAAAAATAATTCATAGGCCGCGATCCCCCCATATGGGGTCGCAACCCACAGTTTAAGAAGGGCTGCTATAGATGATTTGTGTGATGAATTGTGTCACTTAAGACTACATAGTTTCCAGAAGTACACAAAGCTAAATTTATTTTCATTTTCTCCATATCGGCAAGTTTCTGGCCGATACCAATATTTCAGAAATTCCAAATATCAGCCCTAAAAATCGGTCGCTCCGATATATCGGACTATCCCTAACTGTAACCTAGCTCAACATCTCTGGTAAGGCCATAACAATAGGCCATTTTATGCAGCCACCAATCACCAGCTAACTCCAAGCAAGAGTGGGATGGGAACAAATTAAGAAAGAGGGAGAGATGGGGAGCCCTAAGATGATGTGGATGAGTGTGGTTGGGGGGGTTGAAGAAAGCTGTTTAGGATGGATCAAGGGTGGTAGGTGTCAGGTGGGAGGGTAATCTCTACACTACAGCTAAAATTAACCTTACAAGCAACCTGATTAACCCCTTCATTGTCAGGAATAATAGAAGTGTGGTGCGCAGCTGCAATTAGCGGCCTTCTAGTTAACAAAAATCAATCTAAAAGTTGTGTGTGTCTGCTATTTCTGAACAAAGGGGATCCCAGAGAAGCTTTTTTGTCATTATTGCATAAGTGGTATGTAAATAATTTCAGTGAGAAACCCAAAGTTTGTAAAAAAGCTAACAATTTTTTTTTATATGATCACATTTGGCGGTTAAATGATGGCATGAAACATACCAAAATGTGCCAAGATCAATACCTTTGGTTGTCTACTTAAAATAAATGTATCGTTTTGACAGGTAAATAAAAAAAAAGGCTCTATTTATGTTTAAATGGCGTGATAGCATAAATGCTATGAATTCTCTGGTATTTTGGGTAAGTTCCTCTCTGAAATTCCTGGTAGCAAAGGGGATAAAATGAAGATGAAAGCCTGTTTGTTTA
Organism: Bombina bombina; assembly: GCF_027579735.1. Classification (NCBI taxonomy): domain Eukaryota; kingdom Metazoa; phylum Chordata; class Amphibia; order Anura; family Bombinatoridae; genus Bombina; species Bombina bombina. The sequence goes on along the minus strand of NC_069503.1, from coordinate 398,812,261 downwards.
AAATAAGTGGAAAGGACTTATAGAAGAGGTACAAGAGGACATGTTGTGCTGATCAGGACATGGATGGATGTACAGCAGGCACTTTTGAATGGTGATTTGGTCTTCCAAAAGCATTTGCCCAGGATGGTCTGCATAAGAACTCCAGATAAACATGGACAAAATTGAATGTAGAGAGCTGCTACTGAGAAGAATCAGAATCAGTTGATACTTCACATTAATAGCCAAGGTCCTTATATAGAGATCAATGTGCCAGTGTTCTATCAGATTCTGCTCCTTTGTCAGAATCTGCTCCCTCTGACTGTGCATGCTCTGTATGATGTAATCACACTTCACATATGTTAAATAGGAATGTGTGGAATGTGATTATGTCAATCAGCAACATGCACACTCAGAGGGAGCAGATTCTGACAAGGAAGTTGTGTCGGATCTTGCTGCCACTACTCATGCGCTGTTGAAATTTAATACTGTCCCACAAATTAAAAGTGCATATAATATATATATCTCAATCATAAATTTATGTTCACCAGATAAATTCCTTTCCTTCCTGGCAAGAGTCCACAATTTCATTCCTTACTGTTGAGAAATACAACACCTGGCCACCAGGAGGCGGCAAAGAAACCCCAGCCAAAGGCTTAAATATCCTTCCCCCTTCCCCATCCCCCTGCCGAGGGAACAAGGAAAAGTAGGAGAAACATCAGGGTATAAAGGTGCCAGAAAAAATAATATAAAAAAGGAGCCGCCCAACAAAAATAAATTATGGGGTGGGGTCGTGGACTCTCCCTGCCAGGAAGGAAAGGAATTTATCTGGTAAAATACTTACTGTTGCGAAAACTATACCCAAGCTCCAGAGGACACTGAATGAATAACGGGAGGGAACAAAAAAGAGGTGGACCCTATTCTAAAAGGTACCACAGCCTGCAAAACGTTTCTCCCGAAGGCTACTTCAGCCAAAGCAAACACATAAAACTTGTAAAATTTAGAAAAAGTGTGTAAGGAGGACCAGGTAGCCACCTTACAAATCTGATCCATAGAGGCTTTGTTCTTAAAAGCCCAGGAGGAAGCGACTACTTTAGTGGAATGAAACGTTATCCTCTCTGGAGGCTGTCACCCCACTGTCTCATAAGCTAAGCAGATGACACTCATCAACCAGAAAGATAGGGAAGTTGTAGTAGCCTTCTGCCCCTTATGCTTCCCTGTATAGATGAAAAACAAAGACGAAGATTATCTGAATTCCTTAGCAGCCTGAAGATAGAACTTCAAGGCACGAACCACATCTAGATTGTGAAGCAAGCGTTCCTTTGCTGAAAGAGGACAGGGAAACAAGGAAGAAACAACAATCTCTTGATTAATGTTACGATTCAGCACCACCTTAGGGAGGAACCCTAATTTAGTACATAAAACCGCCTTATCAGCATGGAAAACAAGATAAGGGGGGGTCACATTGCAAAGCACAAATCTCAGAAACTGCATGCAGAGGCAATAGCCAACAAAAAAATAACCTTCCAAGATAATTTAATGTCAACAGTATGCATAGGCTCCAACGGTGCCTGCTGCAAAACACTAAGAACAAGATTAAGGCTCCAAGGAGCCTCAACTCTAAACACAGTTCTGATCCTAGTCAGAGCCTTAACAAAGGACTGCACATCCGGAAGCTCAGCCAATCTCTTGTGCAGTAACACCGACAGGGCCAATATCTGTCCCTTTAGGGAACTAGCAAATAGACCCTTCTCCAGTCCATCCTGGAGAAAAGATAAAATTCTGGCAACCTTAACCTTATGCCAAGAAAAGCCATGCTCTTCATATCAGTACAAGTAAGTCCTCCACACTTTATGGTAGATATGACGAGTAACTGGCTTATAATCTTAAACCAGAGTGTCGATAAAACTCTCAGAGAACCCTCTCTTGGCTAAGACTAAGCGTTCAATCTCCATACAGTCAGCCTCAAAGAATCTAGATTTTGATGAACGAAGGGACCCTGTATCGGCAGATCTCTGCGACAAGGTAACCTCCACTGAGGAGATGAGGACATCCCCACCAGATCCGCAAACCACATCTTTCGAGGCCACGATGGAGCAATCAGAATCACTGATGCTCGCTCCTGCTTGATGCAAGCCACCACACAAAGGAGAAGCGGTAATGGAGGGAAAAGATATAGGAGTCTAAACCTCCATTGTACTGATAGAGAACTATCTATTCCGCCTGAGGATCCCTCGACCTCGACCCGTACACTGGGTATTGAGGTGAGATGCCATGAGATCTAGCTCCGGCGTCCCCCACGCATATCTCTGCAAACACCTCGGGGTAGAAATACTATTCCCCTGGGGTGAAAGGATTGCCTGCTGAGGAAGTCCGCTTCCCAGTTGTCCACACCTGGAATATGGATCGCTGTCAGCGCACATCTATGAGTCTCCGCCCACTCTAGTATCTGAGATACTTCTCTTATCACCAAGGGACTTCTCGTTCCCCACTGATGGTTGATGTAGGCAACTGAGGTTATATTGTCTGATTGGAATCTGATAAACTGGGACGAACTAGCTAGGCCAAATGGAAGAGCTATGAACTGAACTGGTCCAGAAAGGCAAACCTCAGGAACTGAAAATGTTCCCTGTGTATCGGAACGTGAAGGTATGCATCCTTCAGGTCTATAGTGGTCATAAACTATCCTTCCTGAACAAGAGGAAAGATTGACCATATTGTCTCCATCTTGAAAGAGGAAACACTCAGAAACTTGTTTAGACACTTTAGATCCAGAATTGGATGAAAAGTTCCCTCCTTCTTTGGAACCACGAAAAGGTTTGACTAAAACCCCAAACCTCTTTCTGCTGTAGGTACTGGGACAATTACTCCTAAAGAGGAGAAATGCTGTACGCAACCTAAAAAGGCAGCCCTCTTTTCTGGTCTTGCAGACAGACTGGACAGTAGGAATCTCCCCCGGGCGTATGAGACTTGAATCCTATCTGGTATCCTTGAGATACAACCTCCAGGACCCAAGGATTCTGTACATCCTGGAGCCAAGCATCTGAAAAAAGAGACAGCCTGCCACCTACTTGATCCGATCCCAGATCGGGGGCCACCCCTTCATGCCGATTTGTTCACGGTGGGCTTCTTAGTCTGTTTGGACTTATTCCAGGACTGACCCGGCTTCCAAGTACTCTTGGGCTGCTCGGGCTTGGATGAGGATTGCTGTCGTTGTGATTTGTCAAAACAAAAATTTGACAATTGCCATACCTTAGGCCTATTCTTCTTATACTGCGGTAGGAAGGCACCCTTTCCTTCGGTAACCGTAGAAATAATGGAGTCCAGCCATGAACCAAATAAAATCTTCCCCTTGAAAGGAAGAGAAAGGAGTCTGGATTTAGAACTCATATTCGCAGACCAAGACTTCAACCAGAGACCCCGGCAGGCTAGGACTGCAAAGCCAGGAGTTAGCAATTCTCAGAGCTTTAATTCTCTCCTGAATATCCTCGAGGGGAGTCTTCACCTCAATGAGCTCCAACAGAGTGCTGTCGGTTGAAATAAAAATCCTGTATGTTAAAACATCTTCCTCAGAACATTTTCCAGTTCTTATCCATAGGCTCTCTAAAAAAGAACTATCCTCCAGAGGGATAGTAGTATGCTTAGCCAGCATAGAGATAGCACCATCCACCTTAGGGATGGAGCCCCACAAATCTAATTGAGAGTCAGGGACCGGGAATAATCTTTTAAAAGTAGACAAGGGGGAAAATAAAGTTCCTATTCTTTCCCATTCATTACTAATAATGTTTGCCATCTTAACTGGCACAGGAATAGTCAGAGGGACCTTCCTGTCTTCATAAGCCCTGTCTAATTTAGGGATCTAAGGTTCCTCAGGGAGGGTAGCTTCTAGAACCTCTAGCATAAACAGAACCTCCTTTAATAAAAAACGCAAATGCTCAATTTTAAATCTAAAGGAAGGTTCCTCTGCTGAAGGAGGTTTAGAAACTGAAGTCTCCGACTCAGAAAGTTCACCCTCTGAAGCAAAAGAGGTTAACTCATCTTCGGATAGCTGGGACATAATAGCTAAATCCGACAAATATTTAAATGACTCTAGGTCAGAACTATGTTTAACCTTTCTCTTACGTTTGCTAGAGGGAGGTAAGGCACTCAGGGCCGCAGACACTGCTGATTCTAACTGTGCGGTAAATTCCGCAGGAAAAAAGCCCCCTCCAGATGGAGGATTAGTTGAGCCACGGGGAAATGCATGTGGAGTGGGTAGTGTAGAAATGGTAGTTATCTCTCGGGACACATATTCCTGAGTGATAGACAGCTCAGAGGGGCTAATAGCGTTGAGTATTTGCAGGCTTGTCTCCCTTCTTAGACTTTAGAACAGTGCTTAGACAAATGGAATAAAATTGAGCAGGCGGGCAAACCACGGACTCCTCACAATATAAACAGGAATTATTAATCAGTACAGAAGGAGCGGAACCCTCTAATGTAGTATCAGAGTCCTCCATAGCTAAGAGATATCCACAGAAAGACAAAAAAAGAACGCTTTTATTAAAAAAAACAGCACCTTTATAATCCCAATGGTTGGGGAACTCACCACCTCCTAGACTCAGACAGATAACAGTGAAAACAGTGATGTCTGCAGCAGGATCGTAGGAAAATGAAAAGACTGCACCCGGTCACGTAGTGCGTAGAACAGGACTTTACCTGCTATGAAAAAGGCGCTAAGCTATTATGAGCTGTGCAACACTCAAAAAAAGATAGTGAAACCTGTTTGTTCCAAGTTAAAAGCACATGAGTCCAAAAAACTCACAATAAAGCAGTAATAAATAACCCCTAGCTGTTCAAATAATTTCCCTGAAGGAGATATTAACCCTTGATCCTATCAAGGCATAAAGGAGTCAGACTGTGACCCTGTATAGAAATAGTGACTATAAAATGATCCCTCCAGGATCCATGCTGTGGAACAGGCACAGCCTCTCAATTGTGACAGTCTTGCAGCGACTCTCTGACATGGACTTCAGTGTGTAACAGCAAGCAGTTAAACTTGTCAACACTGATTGCTCAGGAGCTGTTAGGCAACAGTCTATATGGGTTCACAGAAAAACTTTCACTGCATCTCCAGACTCTCACTGAGAGGTTGACATGATTACTTAAAACTCCAGTCCTTTCTTGAAGGGAACATGCCCATTACAGGACTATCCAAATCTTATGACACTTCCTGCCACCTTCTATAGTGACGAAAGGAAAAGAATGACTGGGGGGGAAGTGGGAGGGATCTTTAAGCCTTTGGCTGGGGTGTCTTTGCTTCCTCCTGGTGGCCAGGTCTTGTATTTCCCAACAGTAAGGAATGAAGCTGTGGACTCTCCCTGCCTTATGGAAGCAAATATATACAGGACATAGATCAATGAAAGCACATGTTGCATATTTTATCACTGTGAGAAGTTATTGAACTTTGCCATGTGTGCTTGTTTGTTTGTGTGTGTGTGCATATATATATATATATAACAGGAAAGAGGCGGCACTCACTGGTCTTTCCTAAGTGTACTTTAATAGAATAAAGTGACGTTTCGGGGACACACTCCCCTTCCTCAGACAAGCAAACACAAACTGCACACATTCATTTAAGTGTAATAAGCCCCTCCCAGTGAAGTGAAAATTGCGCCAAAACCGTAGTCATGGCAACAATCCCAAGCCAATAGTGTCAGATCATAAACAATATTGTTGTGTAATCAGCATTTGGCTTCTCAGCTGTTTTTATGGCAGTGACGTCTGCAATTTGAATCGGTACACAAGGCATGTTGAGAGGCTGCACACTGGGGACAGGCAGACATCCAGCTGTAATGTTGTTCAATATGAGGATTTTAAGGTACACCTTTGTCTTGCTGCTCTGGTATTTGTTTAGTTATCCCCTATGTGCATACATTGTCTAACATGGTTATTCTAAACTCCTGTGAAGTGAGTTTGCTCTGTCCTAATATGCTCCGGTATTGTATCATGAGCAGGGATAGGCAAGGTGTCTGTACACGGAAACTGGTGTCCGTGACTGGCCCTTGCAGTGTCCACCGCCCATTTTTCTGTGGGGAGGGAGGAGTAAGACAGATGAATACCGGTCCTGACTCCTCCTTAACACATGCGGCGCCACGTTGCGCAGGGTTGTGGCCACTCCCACATGATGCCGCTTAGTACCAGAAAATGACTCTGAGTGAGACAGAGAGAGAGGGAAGATTCAAGAAGCAAGCTGCCACTGTGTCTCTGGAGCTTTATATGCAAAGGTAAAGCACTTTAACCAGCACCTGAGGTTTATTATAAGTAGTATTTAAATAGAAAGAAAAGATATAGTAAGGTTGTGAATCATAACCTTAGTATAACCTTTCTTTCTGATTAAATAATAGGAAAGGGAAAATATTTAGTGTGAATAAAATTAGTGGCTTGTCAAGAGACTGCTAGCAATATTGGGTGATAAGTTATGGAATAAATAAAGCCTGAGTGAAATACTGGATGTGTATCTTCTGCATCTGTATAATAACACCCAGCTCTATAGAAAGACACAGAAGTGACACTGACACATGTGTATAGCCAGACAAGGGCTGGTTATAGGATCAGTGGTATCTGCATCAGTATAATAAAATTCAGCACTATAAAATAATAGTTTTAATTGTAAATGTACTTTGGTGTCCTTCACTAAAGGGCTTTACTTTAGAAAATGTCCGCCACAGCCTTGGCTCGTGCCTATCCCTGATCATGAGGGATGTTAGCTAGGTAGCTAGGATGGTGTTTGTTACTTATTCAGCGATGTTTATACAAGATATTTATGATTTAGTTAGTTTCCTACATATTAGATGTGGGCGACATTACTATTATGATTATTTTTACATGGATTTAATTGAGAAAGTTCACTATTAACTCAACACTGTGATTGTGTTTACAATATTGTTTATGATCTGACACTATTGGCTTGGGATTGTTGCCATGACTACGGTTTTGGCGCAATTTTCACTTCACTGGGAGGGGCTTATTACACTTAAATGAATGTGTGCAGTTTGTGTTTGCTTGTCTGAGGAAGGGGAGTGTGTCCCGAAACGTCACTTTACTCTATTAAAGTACACTTTGGAAAGAACAGTGAGTGCCGCCTCTTTCCTATCATATTCAACCGTTGGCACCCTGGCGTTTGCTGTTGTGGTGAGAGTGCTCTTTTTTAATTATATATATATATATATATATATATATATATATATATATATATATATATATATATATATATATATATATATATATATATATATCTCAAAGTAGGAGACAGCACTCCCTGGTCTTAATAAAACAGAAGATGCTCCCCTTCATATAATATGCACTTTTAATTTGTGGGACAGTATTAAATTTCAACAGCACATGTGTATTGGCAGCAAGATCCGTCACAACTTCCTTGTCAGAATCTGCTCCCTCTGAGTGCGTATGTTGCTGATTGACATAATTTCATTCCACACATTCCTATTTAACATATGTGGAGTGCAATTACGTCATACAGAGCATGCACACTCAGAGGGAGCAGATTCTGATAGAACACCAGCCTGAAATAAGGGGACTTATATGATATATTTGCATTGAAAGGGGCTGGAGTTTATGAATACTGTTAGATGGAATTCCTTGCTAATGTCATGTATTTACATGCTCTTGGCCAGATTATAACTAGCGCACTATTTAGCACTCTGGCTTGCACACAAACACCCCTGGATGTAATCTTTTAACACATGTAGATTAGCGTCCATATTACAAGTTGAATGTGATTTGTTTGCGAACGAACAAAACCATTCAGGATATCATGACCATGTTAACTTCTTCCCATAGACTTTCATGGAGCTCACATTAAAGAAAAAAACTTGCGTGCTAACCCAACACCGCGTTAGACAGCACTAAACACGAAGGTAGTTATGAATATTTTGCATTCCAATGTTCTTCACATAGAAGAAAAACAGAATTTATGTTTACCTGATAAATTTCTTTCTCCTACGGTGTGTCCGGTCCACGGCTTCATCCTTACTTGTGGTATATTCTCTTCCCCTACAGGAAATGGCAAAGAGAGCACACAGCAAAGCTGTCCATATAGCCCCCCCTCTGGCTCCGCCCCCCAGTCATTCGACCGACGGTTAGGAGAAAAAGGAGAAACTATAGGGTGCCATGGTGCCTGTAGTGTAAGAAATAAAAAAAATTAAACCTGACTAAAAGCCAGGGCGGGCCGTGGACCGGACACACCGTAGGAGAAAGAAATTTATCAGGTAAACATAAATTCTGTTTTCTCCTACATTGGTGTGTCCGGTCCACGGCTTCATCCTTACTTGTGGGAACCAATACCAAAGCTTTAGGACACGGATGAAGGGAGGGAACAAGTCAGGTAACCTATACGGAAGGCACCACAGCTTGCAAAACCTTTCTCCCAAAAACAGCCTCTGAAGAAGCATACGTATCAAATTTGTAAAATTTGGCAAAAGTATGCAGAGAAGACCAAGTCGCTGCCTTACAGATCTGATCAACAGAAGCCTCGTTCATGAAGGCCCATGTGGAAGCTACAGCTCTAGTAGAGTGAGCTGTAATTTGTTCAGGAGGCTGCCGTCCAGCAGTCTCATAAGCCAATCGGATGATGCTTTTCAGCCAAAAGGAAAGAGAGGTAGCAGTAGCTTTCTGCCCTCTCCTCTTACCAGAGTAAACGACAAACAAGGATGATGTCTGTCTGAAATCCTTTGTTGCTTCTAAATAGAATTTTAAAGCACGGACCACATCTAAGTTGTGTAACAAACGTTCCTTCTTCGAAACTGGATTCGGACACAGAGAAGGAACAACTATTTCCTGGTTAATATTCCTGTTGGAAACCACTTTAGGAAGAAAACCAGGCTTGGTACGTAAAACTACCTTATCTGTATGGAATACCAGATAGGGAGAAGTACACTGCAAAGCAGACAATTCAGAAACTCTTCTAGCAGTAGAAATAGCAAACAAAAACAAAACTTTCCAAGATAGTAACTTAATATCTATGGAATATAAGGGTTCAAGCGGAACCCCTTGAAGAACTGAAAGAACTAAGTTTAGACTCCATGGAGGAGTCATAGGTCTGTAGACAGGCTTGATTCTGACTAACGCCTGTACAAACGCCTGTACGTCTGGCACGGCTGCCAGACGTTTGTGCAACAAAACAGACAGAGCAGATATCTGTCCTTTTAAAGAACTAGCAGACAAACCTTTATCCAAACCCTCTTGGAGAAAGGAAAGTATCCTAGGAATTTTAATTTTACTCCAGGAGAATCCTTTGGATTCGCACCAACAGATATATTTTTGCCATATCTTATGGTAAATTTTCCTAGTCACAGGTTTTCTGGCTTGAACCAGAGTATCTATAACTGAATCTGAAAACCCACGCTTAGATAGAATCAAGTGTTCAATTTCCAAGAAGTCAGTTGCAGAGAGACTAGATTTGGATGTTCAAATGGACCATGTACTAGAAGATCCTGTCTCAAAGGTAGCTTCCATGGTGGAGCCGATGACATATTCACCAGGTCTGCATACCAAGTCCTGCGTGGCCATGCAGGAGCTATTAGAATCACTGAGGCCTTCTCCTGTTTGATCCTGGCTACAAGCCTGGGAAGGAGAGGGAACGGTGGAAACACATAAGCTAGATTGAACGACCAAGGCGCTACCAATGCATCCACTAGTGTCGCCTTGGGATCCCTTGATCTGGACCCGTAGCGAGGAACCTTGGAGTTCTGACGAGACGCCATCAGATCCATATCTGGAGTGCCCCATAGTTGAGTTAACTGGGCAAAGACCTCCGGGGGAGTGGGAACTCCACCCGGAGGTCTTTGCCCAGTTAACTCAACTGTGGAAAAGTCTGACGACTCAAATAATCCGCCTCCCAGTTGTCCACTCCTGAGATGTGAATTGCAGATAGATGGCAGGAGTGATCCTCCGCCCATTTGATAATCTTGGATACCTCTCTCATCGCCAAGGAACTCTTTGTTCCCCCCTGATGATTGATGTACGCTACAGTCGTCATGTTGTCCGACTGAAATCTTATGAATCTGGCCTTCGCTAGTTGAGGCCAAGCCAGGAGCGCGTTGAATATCGCTCTCAGTTCCAGAATGTTTATCGGGAGAAGAGACTCTTCCCGAGACCATAGACCCTGAGCTTTCAGGGAGTCCCAGACGGCGCCCCAGACTAAGAGACTGGCGTCGGTCGTGACAATGACCCACACTGGTCTGCGGAAACTCATTCCCTGAGACAGGTGATCCTGAGTCAACCACCAGCGGAGTGAGTCTCTGGTTACCTGGTCTACTTGAATCTGGGGAGACAAGTCTGCATAATCCCCATTCCACTGTTTGAGCATGCACAGTTGTAATGGTCTTAGATGAATTCGAGCAAACGGAACCACGTCCATTGCTGCAACCATTAATCCTATTACCTCCATGCACTGAGCTATGGAAGGCTGAGGAATAGATTGAAGAGCTTGACAAGCGTTTAGAAGCTTTAACTTTCTGACCTCTGTCAGAAAAATCTTCATTTCTACAGAATCTATTATTGTTCCCAGAAAAGGAACCCTTGTGGACGGGGACAGGGAACTCTTTTCTACATTCACCTTCCACCCGTGAGACCGGAGAAAGGCTAACACAATGTCTGTATGAGCCCTTGCTTTGGAAAGGGATGACGCTTGGATTAGAATGTCGTCTAGGTAAGGTGCTACAGCAATGCCCCTTGGCCTTAGAACCGCTAGAAGGGACCCTAGCACCTTTGTGAAAATTCTGGGAGCAGTGGCTAAACCGAATGGAAGAGCCACAAACTGGTAATGTTTGTCCAGAAAGGCGAACCTCAGGAACTGATGATGATCTTTGTGGATAGGAATATGCAGGTACGCATCCTTTAAGTCCACGGTAGTCATATATTGACCCTCCTGGATTGTTGGTAAAATCGTCCGAATGGTTTCCATTTTGAATGATGGAACTCTGAGGAATTTGTTTAGAATTTTTAAATCCAGAATTGGCCTGAAAGTTCCTTCTTTTTTGGGAACTACAAACAGGTTTGAGTAAAAACCCAGACCTTGTTCCGCTGTTGGAACTGGGTGTATCACTCCCATCTTTAATAGGTCTCCTACGCAATGTAAGAATGCCTGTCTCTTTATCTGGTCTGAAGATAAGCGAGGCATGTGGAACCTTCCCCTTGGAGGAAGTTCCTTGAACTCTAGGAGATACCCCTGAGAGACTATTTCTAGTGCCCAGGGATCCTGAACATCTCTTGCCCAAGCCTGAGCAAAGAGAGAAAGTCTGCCCCCTACTATATCCGGTCCCGGATCGGGGGCTACCCCTTCATGCTGTCTTGGTAGCAGCAGCAGGCTTCTTGGCCTGTTTACCCTTGTTCCAGCCTTGCAATGGTTTCCATGCTGGTTTAGGCTGGGAAGCGTTACCCTCTTGTCTAGAGGCTGCCGAGTTAGGAGTCGGTCCGTTCCTGAAATTGCAAAAGGAACGAAAATTAATTTGTTCTTAGCCTTGAAAGGCCTATCCTGTGGGAGGGCATGGCCCTTTCCCCTAGTGATGTCTGAAATAATCTCCTTCAATTCCGGCCTGAAAAGGGTCTTACCTTTGAAAGGAATATTAAGCAATTTTGTTTTGGACGACACATCTGCCGACCAAGATTTTAGCCAAAGCGCTCTGCGCGCCACTATTGCAAAACCTGAATTTTTCGCCGCAAATTTAGCCAATTGAAAAGCGGCATACAAAATAAAGGAATTAGCCAACTTTAGTGCGTGAATTCTGTCCATGACTTCATCATATGGAGTCTCCTTTTGGAGCGAATTTTCTAGTTCCTCGAACCAAAAAGACGCCGCCGTGGTGACAGGAATAATGCACGAAATTGGTTGAAGAAGGAAACCTTGCTGAACAAATATCTTTTTAAGCAATCCTCCAATTTTTTATCCATAGGATCTTTGAAAGCGCAACTGTCCTCAATAGGAATAGTTGTGCACTTGGCTAACGTTGAAACTGCCCCCTCAACCTTAGGGACTGTTTGCCATGCGTCCCTTCTGGGGTCGACAATGGGGAACATTTTCTTAAATATAGGAGGTGGAACAAAAGGTATACCTGGCTTCTTCCACTCCTTAGTCACTATGTCTGCCACCCTCTTGGGTATCGGAAAGGCATCCGCGTGCACAGGGATCTCTAAGAATTTGTCCATTTTGCACAACTTCTCTGGAATCACCAAAGAGTCACAATCATCAAGAGTAGTTAGCACCTCCTTAAGAAGGGCGCGGAGATGTTCTAACTTAAATTTAAATGCCACGATATCAGGTTCTGCCTGCTGAGAAACTTTTCCTGAATCAGAAATTTCTCCCTCAGACAGACCCTCCCTCACTGCCAATTCAGATTGATGTGAGGGTATAACAGATAAATTATCGTCAGCGTCAACTTGCTCATCCTCTGTATTTAAAACTGAGCAATCACGCTTTCTGGGAAATGCTGGCAGTTTGGATAAAAGATTTGCTATAGAATTATCCATTACTGCATAGTAACAAGCTTTGGCGCGCTAGATGTACTAGGTATCGCCTGCGCGGGCAAAACTGGTGTTGACACAGAAGGAGAGAATGATGAGCTATCCCCACTACCTTCATTTGAAGAATCATCTTGGGCAACCTTATTAAATGCGACACAGAACACACAGAACATATGCTATCTGAAGGTACAGACATGTTAGACAGATTTAGGCAGGCTATTCATGCAATAAAAACGTTTTTAAACAAAACCGTTACTGTCTCTTCAAATAATAAAAAGAACACACTTTATTTCTGAATGTTTAAAAAACTATGAAGGAAATATCCGATCTTTACAAAATTTACACCCCAGTGTCTTAATGCTTTGAAAGTATTGCACACCACATGTCAAGTCTCTAAACCCTTAAATGAGCAAACCGGAGCTAATTGTTCGATTTACCAGTTTAAACACACTACAGTCCCTGCCACAGACTTTGCTGCGGCTTTTACCTTCCTTAGGGGTTATTCACCACAGAAATAAGCTTTCCTGAGTCCGTTTTTCAGCCACAGGACCCTCTCACATGAAGCTGCATGCACTGCCTCTAGAAGTAACTGCGCAACTGAGGCGCGAAAAGGAGGCCTTCTCCCTCTGCATACCAGAGTGAAGGGGCCTTCCTGACTAGATTAGGCATCTAAACAACTGCCAGGCTCAATAAAAACGTTCCCAAAGTGTTTCCAAATTCACAAAACACTCTAAAAGTCATATAAATATGATATAAACCAATCGATTTAGCCCACAATAGAAACTAACACCACATACTCTTTACCATCCCCGTGGAGATGCTACTTGTTCAGAGCGGCAAAGAGAATGACTGGGGGGCGGAGCCAGAGGGGGGGGGGCTATATGGACAGCTTTGCTGCGTGCTCTCTTTGCCATTTCCTGTAGGGGAAGAGAATATCCCACAAGTAAGGATGAAGCCGTGGACCGGACACACCAATGTAGGAGAAATGTTCTTTTTATTGTGTGTGTGTGTGTGTATGTATATATATATATATATATATATATATATATATATATATATATATATATATATATATATATATATATTTATATTTGTGTGTGTGATTATTTAAAAGAATATTAATATATACATAAATAGATAGATTTAAAAATACTAAGAATATTTTCTACTATGTGAAGAATGTAAAATATTTACCTTAAATACATGGTAAAAACAATATAAAAAAAAATTAAATTATGCTTACCTGATAATTTTCTTTTCTTCAGATGGAAAGAGTCCACAGCTGCATTCATTACTTTTGGGAAATAAGAACCTGGCCACCAGGAGGCAGCAAAGACATCCCAGCCAAAGGCTTAAATACCTCCCCCACTTCACCCATCCCCCAGTCATTCTGCCGAGGAACAAGGAACAGTAGAAGAAATACCAGGTTAAAAAGGTGCCAGAAGAATAAAAAATAAGAGAGACGCCCCACAGAAAAAATACGGTTGGGGAGCTGTGGACTCTTTACATCTGAAGAAAAGAAAATTATCAGGTAAGCATAATTTAAGTTTTTCTTCATAAATGGAAAGAGTCCACAGCAGCATTCTTTACTTTTGGGAAAACAATACCCAAGCTATAGAGGACACTGAAAACAAAAAAAGGGAGGGTACAATAGGCGGCCCATTCTGAGGGCACCAAGCCTAAAAAACCACAACGAACCAAACCCCGCTTCGTTGGAGCCGGGCAAAAAAACTAGAAGGAAAAGGCCCCAAGGACACTGACCAGCAGATAGTCCGAAAGCCTAACTAGAGACCGCAAGCAGACTCACTGAGCCAACACTCCTCCAGGAGAACCGTCGCCCAGCAGTCGGTCCCCACACAACCCTTACTAGTACAGTACCAAAATCCCCAAAAGGGATAGAACAAGGGTAAGCCAAAGGGATACCCCAAAAGGCACAGCAAAATCCATAAAGGAAAAACCCCCTTCAAAGGAAGGCCAAATCCATAGAGACCCGAATGGATTCCGAGAACAAGAGGAGACGAGACCCAAATGGATTCCGAGAACAAGAGGAGACAACGCCCAACCCCCAAGGAGCAATCGGGCATCATCAAGGAGAAGAAACATCTCCCAAACATTGTGCAACAGCACCGAAAAAGACAGCTGAAGACAAAGTCCTCAAAACGTCAGAACTCAGAGACTGAGCCAACAGAAATAGCAAGTAGCAAACTCAGAGAATAAACATCTAGTAACTAGTAACACACTGCCATACGTAGGAAGACATGGAGAAAACACTATCTGTAAGGAAGAAGCGGCTGCACAAATTAGCAGACTGTCCAACCTCCAAGACATAGATTGCCCAACCTCCAAGACAGAGGACACTCTCCAGTCAATCCAGGCCTAGAAGCCTACCCACAGATCTCAAAAGGGGAGAGGCACAGAACCTCAAGAAAAGAAGGTCCAATGTCACCCCCAAGACCTGAGGATGAAACAGATCTCAGATACTACACTTAGCCGGACCAGCCCAAGCAACGGCAGATCTGAAAGGGAACCGAAAGGAACCCCAAGACCAGCCCCCAAAAGCACATAAGAATGGACACAGCCAGTTCAACCTAAAGACAATCGAGCAGGCGTTAGACCTAAGAAGATCTTGCAAAGCCACCGACTAAGTCTCAATGCGGAGCCAGCGGCTCCCCAGATGGACTAGAACAACTCAAAGAGCAGACCAATCGCCAAACCAGATAAACATCTGTTCCAACCTCCTGAACACAGAGAGACCCCTAAAAAGGGAACCACACCTCCGTAAGGAGAACGACGGGCCCCCTGAAGAGGAGAGCATTGATAAACACCTGCCCATAAGACAGGAAGTCGTAGGAAGAACCAAGAGGATACAAGGCCACGTCACTGACTTACACGGAAGAACCCCATAAAACACCATCGTGCTAACACACATACCAGGTGCAAAAGTGATAGCTGAGCAACCACAAACCTTCCGTTTGCTAGGCAGGAAAACCTACCCTCAGGTCATGTCAGTTGGCTGTCCCAAGGGAACCATATCGTCTGGCACAAGACAAGCCCCAAGGAGTCCCGGCTCTCAGTAAATCTGGCCAATTTGTAGAACAGAACAGCCAGAAAAAGGGCTAAGCCCATGTACCCCAGAAACTGGAACCCCCCGGCCAGTCCTAGGATCATAATGTCCGGTAGCATCCCACAGCGTGATCCACAAAGAGAAAATGCTGAGTAAAACCCTCGACGAACGGAAGATCAGGACAAAAAGCCCAGGTCCCACAAATGTTTAGATTAAACAAACTTCCAGGAACATAAATCCCTCGTCTGATATAAAAACTAAAATCCAGAATAACCTGGATATCAAGAGCAAGAAGCCCTTGCAAGTCCCAACCCAAAGGGAAGAGACCACCCCTTGCAGGAGCCCAACACTCCAAAGAGCCAGGGCCATAAAAGGACACTAGAGCTAGCAGGCTTTTAAGCCACCTTAACATGACTGTGCTTAAAAGTGCGACTAATCCCCCTAAGGGACACAGGGCCCTGCTCATTTTATCAACCCCGAAAGGAGGAAAGGCTGAGAAGGACAATCCAAGAGGTCTCAATGAAGAAGAGAATCACTAAAGGAACAAGTTCAAAAAGGACAATTTCCTAAAGCAAAACCGCCCCGACCAGCAGAGAGAGGCGCTAAACCCTCTAATTTTCCCACCACGTGGGAAGGAATACTCTAGGTTTCGAGGGTATCAGAAGCAACAGGGAGTGATGCAGCAACATTCACTGACCCAGTCACCAGAGAGACAGCTATTAAGGACTGAAACAATCCTGAGATTAAATGTTAACCGTGAGTGCTGGCCTGCCTGCTGTGTGTGTGTATATATATATATATATATATATATATATATATATATATATATATATATTATATATATATTCTGTGGGAAAAACACAAGCGCAACCCAGATTCAAGGAAGTAAAAAGGAAATTTATGCTTACCTGATAAATTTATTTCTTTTACGATACGATGAGTCCACAGATTTCATCCTTACTTATGGGATACAATACCAAAAGCTATAGGACACGGATGAAAGGGAGGGACAAGACAGGTAACCTAAACGGAAGGCACCACAGCTTGAAGAACTTTTCTCCCAAAAACAGCCCCGGACGAGGCAAAAGTATCAAATTTGGAAAATTTGGAAAAAGTGTGAAGAGACGACCAAGTTGCAGCGTTGCAAATCTGTTCAACAGAAGCATGATTTTTAAATGCCCATGAGGAAGCCACAGCCCAAGTGGAATGAGCCGTAATTTGTTCAGGAGGCTGTTGTCCAGCAGTCTCATATGCAAAATGGATGATACTCTTCAGCCAAAAAGAAAGAGAGGTAGCCGTAGCTTTCTGACCCCTATGTTTCCCAGAAAAAACAACAAATAATGAAGATGATTGATGAAAATCCTTAGTCACCTGTAAGTAGAACTTCAAGGCACGAACTACATCCAAATTATGTAACAGACGCTCCTTCTTAGAAAAAAGGATTAGGACACAATGAAGGAACAACAATTTCCTGATTAATATTTCTGTTAGAAACAACCGTAGGAAGAAAACAAGGTTTGGTACGCAACACTACCTTATCGGAATGAAAAAAAAGATAAGGAGAATCACATTGTAAAGCCGAAAGCTCAGAAACTCGCAGAGCAGAAGAAATAGCAACCACAAATAAAACTTTCCAAGATAATAACTTAATATCTATGGAATGCACAGGTTCAAACTGAACCCCTTGAAGAACATTAAGAACTAAATTCAAACTCCAAGGAGGAGCAATTGGTCTAAACACAGGCCTGATTCTAGTCAGAGCCTGACAAAAGGATTGAACATCCGGAACATCTGCCAGACGTTTGGGTAACAAAATAGACAAAGCAGAAATCTGTCCCTTTAAGGAACTTGCTGACAATATTTTCTCCAATCCTTCTAGGAGAAAAGACAAAATCCTGGGAATCCTAACCCTACTCCATGAGTAGCCCTTGGATTTGCACCAATAAAGATATTTACGCCGTATCTTATGGTAAATCTTTCTAGTAACAGGCTTACGTGCCTGAATCAAAGTATCAATGTACCGAATCAGAGAACCCACGCTTAGATAAAATCAAGCGTTCGATCTCCAAGCAGTTAATGGCAGAGAAACTAGATTTGGATGATGGAAGGGCCCCTGAATGAGAAGGTCTTTCCTCAATGGAAGCGTCCATGGTGGCCGAGATGACATGTCCACCAGATAGGAATACCAAGTCCTGCGAGGCCACGCAGGAGCGATGAGGATCACTGAAGCCTTCTCTTGTTTGACTCGAGCAATCACCCGGGGAAGGAGAGCAAATGACGGAAACAAATAAGCTAGGCTGAACGACCAAGGCACTGCCAAGGCATCTATCAGTTCGGCCTGGGGATCCCTGAACCTGGACCCGTATCTCGGAAGCTTGGTATTCTGACGAGATGCCATAAGATCCAACTCCGGCCTGCCCCACTTGAGAATCAGGGTGGCAAATACCTCCGTATGGAGTTCCCATTCCCCCGGATGAAAAGTCTGCCTGCTCAGAAAATTTGCTTCCCAGTTTTCCACTCCTGGGATACAGCTTGCCAACAGATAACAAGAGTGAGCCTCCGCCCACTGAATTATCTTGGCTACTTCTGTCATCGCTAAGGAACTCCTTGTTCCTCCCTGATGATTGATGTAGGCTACAGTCGTGATGGTGTCCGACTGGAATCTGATGAATATGGCCGAAGCCAACTGAGGCCAAGCTTGAAGCGCATTGAATATTGCTCTCAACTCTAGGATATTGATGGGAAGTAGAGACTCTGATCGAGTCCACACACCCTGAGCCCTCAGGGAGTTCCAGACTGCTCCCCATCCTATCAGGCTGGTGTCTGTTGTCACTATCACCCACGAGGGTCTGAGTCCCTTGTCTCCTGATCCAGATCTATTTGAGGATACAAATCTGCATAATCTCCATCATGCTCAGTTGTAGAGGTCTGAGATGAAAGCGAGCAAACTGAATGATGTCCATTGCCGCTACCATCAATCCAATGGCCTCCATGCACTGAGCCACTGACAACCGAGGATTGGACTGAAGGGATCGACAGGTATCCAGAATCTTTAACTTTCTAACGTCTGTCAGAAAGATCTTCATGGACAGAGAGTTGATTAGAGTTCCCAAGAAAGGAACCCTTGTTTGTGGAAGTAGCAAACTCTTTTCCAGATTTACCTTCCACCCATGAGTTCTCAGTAAGGACAGAACAATGTCAGTATGAGACTTTGCCAGTTGATAAGACGATGCCTGGATCAGAATATCGTCCAGATAATGCCCCGCGGTCTTAGAACCACCAGCAGAGACCCCAGAACCTTTGTGAAAATCCTGGGCGCTGTGGCCAGACCGAAAGGAAGGGCTACCAACTGAAAATGTTTGTCCAGAAAGGCAAACCTTAGGAACTTGTGATGATCTCTGTGGATAGGAACATGAAGCTATGCATCCTTTAGATCCACGGTAATCATAAATTGACCCTCCTAGATCAATAGAAGAATGGTACGAATAGATTCCATCTTGAAGGATGGAACTCTGAGAAACTTGTTTAGACTCTTGAGGTCTAAAATAGGTCGGAACGTTCCCTCTTTTTTGGGAACTACAAAGAGATTTGAATAAAACCCTTGTCCCTGTATTGGAACGGGACATATTACTCCCATGGAGGAGAGATCTCTTACACAACGTAAAAACGCCTCTCTTTTGATCTGGTTTACAGACAATTGTGAAAGAAAAAACCTTCCTCTGGGGGAAGGAATTTTTGAACTCCAACTGATATCCCTGAGACACAATTTCTAGTGTCCAGGGATCCTGAACGTCTCTTATCCAAGCCTGGACAAAATGAAAAAGTCTGCCCCCTACTAGATCCGGTCCCGGATCGGGGGCCAACCCTTCATGCTGTCTTGGGAACAGCAGCTGGCTTCTTGGATTGTTTACCTTTGTTCCAAGACTGGTTGGGTCTCCAGGTGGATTTGGCTTGTGAATAATTCCCTTCCTGTTTAGCGGAAGAGGAAGAGGGGACTCCCTTGAAATTTCGAAAGGAACGAAAATTACTGTCGTCCCCTTTGTTTGGACGTTTTATCTTCAGGGAGGAGGTGCCCCTTACCTCCCGTGATGTCAGAAATAATCTCCTTCAAGTCAGGCCCGAACAGGGTCTTTCCCTTGTAAGGAATAGCCAAAAGCTTAGATTTAGATGACACATCCGCAGACCAAGATTTTAACCATAAGGCTCTGCGTGCTAAGATGGAAAATCCTGAACTCTTAGCCGTCAATTTGGTTATCTGAAAGGAAGCATCAGTAATAAAAGAATTAGCTAACTTAAGAGCTTTAATTCTATCCTGTATTTCTTCCAAAGAAGTCTCAGTTTTAAGAGACTCTTCTAAGGCATCAAACCAAAAAGCAGCCGCAGTCGTGACTGTAACAATGCAGGCCGCCGGTTGCAAGAGCAACACCTGATGAACATAGATCTTTTTGAGGAGACCCTCCAACTTCTTATCCATAGGGTCTTTGAAGGCACAACTATCCTCAATAGGAATAGTAGTTCGTTTAGCCAAGGTGGAAAAAGCTCCCTCCACCTTAGGGATTGTCTGCCAAGAATCCCGAATGGCGTCAGCTATAGGGTACATTTTCTTGAAAACAGGAGAAGGGGAGAATGGAATACCCGGTCTCTCCCATTCTTTAGCAATAATTTCTGAAGTTCTCTTAGGAACCGGGAAAACGTCAGAATAAGAAGGGACCTCTAAATATCTGTCCATCTTACTCAATTTCTCTGGAGGGACCACAACTGAATCACAGTCGTCCAGAGTCACCAAAACCTCCCTGAGTAACAGGCGTAGGTGTTCAAGCTTAAACCTGAAAGATATCACGTCCGAATCTGGCGGGGAGTTTACACTTCCTGAGTCAGAAAGTTCCCCCTCCGACAGAGCCTCCATACCCCCCCAATTCAGAGGCCTGGGAGGGAACATCGGAAATCGCCATCAAAGCATCAGAAGTCGCATGGACCACATGGGCCTCTTTCCTACTGCGTTTGCCTTGCAGTACTGGCAAAGTAGACAATGCCTCTGAAAGAGTAGATGACATAACTGCAACAATATCCTGCAGAGTGAACGCAGCAGACACACTTGAAGAACAAGGCGTCGTCTGAGCGAGTGGTAATGGCTGTGACACTTGAGGAGAAAGTTGCGGCATACTCTTAACCTCCTCAGCAGAATCCTGAGAAGCATCCGCTTTAGACAAACTTTTATTAAAGAAAATTTGTTCTCTAAACTGTAAAGTCTTCTTTAAGAGGGGGCTCCACATTGGCATTCACATTGGCATTCAAACATAATGAACAAGTAATGCTCTGAAGATCCATAATCCTAAACTGATTGTGGAAATGATAATATACTCAGATGATGTGACTGTGATAAACTACTGAAAAAAACAGTGGAACTGATCCCAAAGAGTTTTTTTTTTGTTTTTTTTACAACACACCTCTTATTTATGTTATATATCAGATCAGAGTATCCCAAAGCGTTTGTCAAAATTTATAGTATGTTATGTTGCACCAAAACAGAATTAATGTCTTATGAAAAAACGTAAGCACCAGTGCACCTTGCCACAGCTCTGCTGTGGCACCTACCTGCCCCCGACATACTGACACAGACTGCCAACTCCCGGACGCTTAAGACCGCTTGCTCTAATCACAACCATGCAGTCTCAGAAAGCGTCCTGGAACAACGTCCTCTGCAGAGCTCCGGTGGAACAAAGTGCACGGCTTCTAGACGCATCCGGTCTGAATCGCGCGAAAACTAACCCAGTCCCTCGTGGGTGGCAAACAGTGAAAGCACCTCCGGCAAAGAAACTATGGCCGGGAAAAACCAAGCGACCTCCTATTCTTTTCTGAATTTAAAAACCGCTTGCACAGTACTGCGTACAGCAGCTAAACCACATTGCCCCACTGATTTCAAAACATTCTTGTCTGACTCTTAGCCGTCATGAACACAATGAACACCAGTAAACACAGTCATTATGGAGCCTCTTAGCTCCGGAATCAATGCCCAGCGTCAAACGGCCTTTGAATAAAATTAGCGTTACAATAGGGACCTAAATTCTCTTAAATGTCCCCACTGTGTGACTCCTGTAGCCCGTACTGAAAAACAGTACCACGAGCTTGCATAAGGAATAAGCCCCATACAAAAGGCACCAGCTACAGCCTTTATCTGAGTAAAGAGTGTCCCAGAATATAACAGCTGCACGTACCTGAAAGCTGATGGACAGCATGATCCGTTCCACAGTCAAGAGGTCCTGCAGTTCCCTCCTGTAGAGCTGTGGAGACATACAGGGTCTTAGTTAAAATATGCTAAGACCATCATCTGAAGGGCAGCACACATCATGGGAGGCACAGTGAGAATTTAATCCCTCCAGTTCCCATTGCTTTGAAGCCATCAGATGCTTCTCTTTTTGTTACTGAAGAGACTGATCTGGTCTAGGCTACACCCAAGAACAAACGTAGCACACATAGGCACTACAATGAAAATAATAAACTCTTGATTGAAGAATCTAAACTAACACCTCACTTTACCTCTGCCTATCACTAACACAGGCAAAGAGAATGACTGCAGTGGGAGGAGCTATATATATACAGCTCTGCCTCCTCCTGCTGACCAGGAGGCGATATCCCATAAGTAAGGATGAAATCCGTGGACTCATTGTATCTTGTAAATGAAACAAAATTTATTAAAACACAGTGTGCTATATTGCACTTACAAGATTGCAGGTAAAAACAGGCACATCCGAGATATCCTGGCCATAAACACCTTCACTGACAGCTCAGGATCCACTGCAAGTCCAGTCTTTCAAAAGTCAAATCTTTGCAGGTTTAAACAGCTGATTGTTTCCAGGACCAGTAATGTATGCAGATCCTTTTGAAATATTTTAGCTTAACTCTAAGCGTTTCATCTGTCTTCTAAGCAGACTTTGTCAAGAGCTTTCCAAACAGAACATATATACACACATACACACACACACAAAGTCCAGAACTAAGCACTCACGTTGATGTATATTTTGCCGGGGTGCAGGTACATATTCCACATACAGCTCCTCCAACAGAGACTGCACACACCGAACTTGTTTCCAAACACAATCACTTGTTACTTGTTTAATGTGACGTTTCGGGGTCTCCCCCTTTATCAAACATATATAGGTATATGTTTGATAAAGGGGGAGCCCCCGAAACGTCACATTAAACAAATGATAAACAAGTCCGGTGTGTGCAGTCTCTGTTAGAGGATCTTTATGTGTGTGTATATATATATATATATATATATATATATATAGAATAGATGAAACTTGCACTCTGATGAAGGGCTGATTGATCCCCGAAACATCACTTTTTTTGTGCTAAATAAAGAACCTTTTCTAAAAATCCAGTGAGTGCAAGTTTCATCTATTCTGTATCAAACCGTGCCTGCACCCTGGTAGATGCCATTTAAGTGAGAGTGTGCTTTCTCTGCTTTATTTAAAGTATATATACCGGTATATATATATATATATATATATATATATATATATATATATATATATATATATATATATATATATATATATATATATACATACATACACACACACAATGTATATACACATTTATGCACATACATACACACATTTAGACACACATATATATATATATATATATATATATACACACACACACACACACATAACCCTTTCCATTCAAACACCTTGTCATATATCATATAACTTTAAACCATTAGAAATAAAAATTAATAATATTTTTTTATCAGTGTAAATATGAGTGTAACACTTTATTTTAAAGTATTAGTGTTGTGTTCGATGCACTTTTTTTTTTTTTTTTTTTTAACGCTTACTCTTTACACTATTGCTTGCAGTGTCACTAAAAAGGGTACAGTTGACATAAATTAGACCTACCTATGGAGATAGCTGTGCTGCGGAATATTTTAGGGGAATACTATAGAAAGTATAGATTTGAATAGACAACTCTGAATCATCCTCCATTGAGTATCCCCTGCTCCATAAATTCCTCAAAGATCTCTGAATATGCTGACCAATGACATGGAATGTGTCAGCATGTATTCAGAGGAGCTACAGTGAAGCACACAGATGACAAAAGAGAAGCAGAGATGCTCTAATATTTGTTTTAAAATGATGATAAAAGCCGCTTTGTTTAAAATAGGTACATGACACCTTATCTGCCATATCATATCTAGTTGTGCTGATCAGGACTTAGGTGGATATTTAGACAAACAGTACTGTGCGAAAATCTTAGGTTATCATTAGGTTTATTATGACCATATATAATTATTTCTCAGTCTCATTATTAGAACATAACCACAACATAACAGGATATTTGTATGCAGTATTAAAAAACATAAAATATATCTAAAAGTGGTAAGTATTTAGTGTAACCTCCCCTTACAACCTGGCTCTCGTAAACCTAAATGTAATAGAACTAACACATGTATTTGACCTACTATTTCATGTCAAAATGACTGCTATGAAAAAGGTCTATTATACCAGGTTTGTGCAAGACATGCTTGAGAATTGCATACACATCTGGTATGATTTTAATTCATTGGAAGCTTGCTAATAAGACCAGCTTTCAATAACATAATGTTATTCAAAATGCCAAAGATCACAGAATTTGACAGACATAAAATCAAACTTTTGCATCAGCAAGGCCATTCTCAAAGAGAAATCAGCAAACAAACTAGATAGTCAAGATGTGGTATTCAAGCTGTTATAAAGAAATCTGAAAAATCAGGAGAGGTCAAGGACAAAAAAAGGACTGGAAGGTCAATAAAATTTTCAAAATCGGATGAGAAGTTTCTCAGGGTTTCTTCTTTGAGAAACCGGAAGAAGTCCAGCAAGGACATGGCTCAGCATCTGGCAGCTTCATCTAGATAAAGAAATCCAAGGCAGGTGGCAGCAATATTAACGTTTAATATTTAAGCACAATACAAAATAGCAGCAATGTTTCAGGAGTATTTCCCTTATTCATGCTAACAGGTGTATTGAATCCATTACAATTTATACACTTACATCACTAGGTGGCGCAATGAATACCCTAAATGTTTAACTCTTTATGTTTCACTTTTAAAAGGTAATATGATTAAAGGGAAAATTTATGAAATATATTTAAAAACCGAAAAACACACATTAAAAAACCTTACTGACGGGGCGGAGCCTAGCCACGGACTGAAATGGCTGCTTTCTAAACAAGCTCCGTAGTCCCTGCTATTACTACACTCAAAACAGGTGCACACATGGCATAAATTAATCTATAAACGGTGAATCTAGATGTATTAGACTCTACTCAATACTTATATGCTAATCTCGAGACCAGATGGTGTAACGGAGCAGTAGCAAGGGTGAGCTGTGTATCGGAGGCCTACTCTATAGACCGCTCTCGCTAAGGGAGCGCCGTGCTCAGACATACTTACTGGGACACACCACGCAAGCTTTATGCAGAGGAACTGACCCTAAACTGTCGACCACTAACCTCGAGAGGTGAGACTTTGAGAGCGTATAGCCGATAACGAGACACCTCTGCCTCAATACGACCCTTCCGGACTGGGTGCTGCAAGGCCTACCTCGCGGGATTCGTAGATCCCAATCAGCACAGAGACGACCCAAGGCGTGCCACACGGCCAGACTGCTGTAACAGGTGAATTGAACCCGGTGATGGACGCCGAGAGCGTTCTTAACCCCAGAAGTAACACGGAGTGATACCCGATAGCCTGAGTTCACCGGGTCCCTACAACGGAGGTCACGCCACGTGGCGGAGCAACCCAGCTTGCGGATCCCAACTCCGGACAGGTAACACAAATTTCCGGGTGACTCCGGAATCAGGGCCAAGTTGTTCGGAAGCTCTGGAGATGCTGACACAGATTTTAATCAGGTCCCTCACCGCTAGACCACTCAGAACATAATCAGACACTTAAAGTCACACACACAAGGGCAGTACATTTGCATCAAAAAGTGGTCTATTGCCCTAAGAATCCGGTTCCTTTATTAGATATTCCAGGCACTGATAGCACACCCCTGTGTCTTTTGGGGAATAAACGTAAATATACTGGGAACGATCTTCTCCTACAGCTACAGGAAACCCCACACCAAGGTCCCTTACCCCTGAGGGATAAGAAAGGAAGGATATCAATTGCTGATATACAGAACGGCTCATTATAATACATGTAATGTCCAGCAAAAGAAATACTAGGCCTACTAAGAGCTCTCAGACCACCACTCTGGAAAATTACTTAATAAATAACGAGCCTGCAGCAGCAAAATCTGACACTAATCAGAAAACTACAACAGCTCAGGTTCATACTACAGACACAATGTCCTCTCACCAGACCTGTGTTACCAAGGCTGATCTTAAACTCCTCTCCTCTAAGGAGGACATAAAAGAGGCGATGAGAGATTTTAAATCAATGTTCCAAGAATTAAAAAGCGACATCTCAGCAGTAGATCAAAGAGTGACGCAGATAGAGGAAAAACAAGAGACACTCAGCTCTGACTTACAGCACCAGACTAGCTTCCTACAGGCCCAAGAAACCACGGTACATACCTTGTTAGAGAGAATTGAAGACCTTGAAAACCGTAGCAGGAGGAATAACCTCAGGCTGCGAGGTGTACCTGAATCGGTGGAACCTGCTGCTATACAGGCATACATCCAAGATTTTGTTAAATACCTCAGAAATGAGGATTTCTCCCCTGATATTCAAATAGAAAGAGCACACAGGGCGCTGCGCCCTAAACCCCCAGGAAGGGCCCCTCCTAGAGACATCATTTTAAAACTTTTGTCTTTCAAAGAGAAAGAGGACATTCTACGCTTGGCCAGAAATAAACAACAGATTGAATTCAGGGGAGCAGAACTGCAAGTTTACTCTGACCTGTGCCCAACCACTCTCCAGAAAAGGAGAGATCTCAGATTTGTAACGTCCACATTAAAAGCCAATAAAATCCCCTACAGATGGGGCTTTCCTACAAGCCTTATTGTCACTAAAAATGGCACCACACACATCCTTAAAACTCCTACAGACTTGCCTGCCTTCAGCCGAGCCCTAGGCATCAACATCAGACTTCCCTCTGGTGCCCCTGCTGTGTCAGAGGGTCAAGCTCGGGAGGAACCTAATGAGATACGCCATCTAGAATGACCAGCTGATGCTTTATGCAACACATTTTCCCAGTTACTCTAGGTTGCCTGGCTCTAACAAAGAGCCAATGGACTTAACCCTGCTGAATGAACTGTAGAGTAACGACTCAGATAAGTTATCCTTTAAAAGTTATGATTATCATATGTTGTTTTCATGTATAGTTATGTATTGCTTTAAGCAGAGATTCGCTAACTGTGCCAAAACAGAAGTTTGCTGTTAATAACTGTATTGTTGAGACCAAGATACCCATATGTTAGTAAGGGATAAGCATGATAACTACACGAGACCTGAAGATGTTACCTAAATGATGACCATGACATACTCTAACAATTTAGAGACCTTCACAGTGTAATATGTGGTCTAAGATTACAAATGCTATAACTTTACAGTTTTAAATTATAATTTGTTCTTCCAGGTATTTTTCTATTCCTAGATCAGTGTACACGTCATGAGTCTCACGCACAATATAATGAGACTGCCCTTTTCAACGGGGTGCTTAGAAAAGATATAATCTCAAGATGTTTTCATTTACTATACACCTATCTTACGTTTATGGCACATATTATAGTTATGAATGACTCAGGTTCACAAATATCGAAAACATAAGCTGATAACTAATGTTTTATACGACATCCCATAGACCGCTGTATCCTCACACCACCCCTATGTTCTGATCTAATTGAGCCCGGTCAAAATCCCCCTCTTAGAGGGTTTACTATTAAACAATACATGCCCCACTGACAGACCCAGACCACAAATAACCTGTGAATTGGGAAAATGACCCGCATTAAAAGGAGTGAGACTCATGACAATACGATGTGACACTTGTACACCTAAAGTAGGAGATGAAATCAAAACCAGCCCCTTCATGAAGCCCCTAGGTCTCAGCTTATGTTATCACAAATAATTTGAGACAGTTTATGTTAAATTAGTATCTGTTATGGAAAAGGTTTGTTATTAGAGTTTTTTTTTTATCTTACTGATTTGATAAAAGGTAAGTTGCAATAATGCAACACAATCCTGTACTTGTTTACATTTAAAATACCACTACAGTTTTATGAATAGTGTAGTATAGCAGGGAACACTACCCCTGTATTTGTTTTATATAGTTTGTCTTATTTGCTTATCTACCTGACTTAGGCCTGTGTAAGTTATACTACTGATATTTCGTTTGTTTGAACTGCTGCTCATTACATAGGTCTTTACTTATCTTTCCCCACTACCTGACGACCTCGGTCGCCTGCCTCTTTCCCCCTCTCTCCACATCCCTGTCCCTCCCTTAACCCAGCCTTACCAACACTCCCCCCCCGTCCCCCCCCCCTTCTCTTTTTTTTTTTTTTTTTTTTTCTCTCTTTCCTCCCCCCACCCACTAACACCACCATGATACCCACACATAAAGAAGCTTCCTCCCGAAAGATAGAGCTACTTTCAGTAAATGTAAAGGGCTTTAATAGCCCAGCTAAACGCTCCATGGTCTTACGAGACATACACAGACAGGGTGGTCAGGTTGTCTACCTGCAAGAGACACACTTTGCCACCGGACATGAACCCCGCTGGTATAGCCATCAATACCCTAACGCTTTCTTTGCCTCTGGCCCACATAAAAGAAATGGAGTAGCCATACTTTTTAGTAAAGACATACCATTCCAACTCACACAGGCACATAGAGACCCGGAGGGTAGATTCCTCCTACTAACAGGACTATTATATGCTAGGCCCATAACTTTAATTAACGTCTATTGTCCCAATCAATCCCAGCATACCTTTATTCAAAAGGTTATCCATAATTTACTCGAACTACAGACTGGCATGGTATTCCTGGGAGGAGATCTAAATGCAGCACTGAATCCTATCCTAGACACCTCAGACGGTATCTCAAGTATCCCTCATAAATCTCTCAAACGTATAACATCCTCACTCAAAGAAGCCGCTTTACACGACATTTGGCGATCACACCACCCCTCAGCTATAATTACACATTCTTCTCCCACCCCCACAAAAAATACTCGAGAATAGACTACTGGTTTACGGACGCTACCGGCCTCATAGTGACCACGTCAAGCAATATATTACCTATCACATGGTCAGACCATGCTCCAGTTACATGTTCAATCCTGTGGACGGACACACCTGTCACGCCTTATATTTGGAGAATGGATGACACTCTAGTGGATGACCCTGTCTTTAAACTAGAAATAGAGAAGGCCCTGACGGAATACTTTCAGATACATGACAGAGCGGACACACCATTAACCACGGTATGGGAAGCCCATAAGTGTACTATCCGAGGTCTATTTCTGAAACAGAAAGCCAGGATAGTTAAGAGCAGGCGAATGATTTATCAACAACTTCTTTCTGAAGTTGAAACTGCTGAAAGTGCTCACAAAGCTGCACCAACTGATGCAGTATTGGACAAGAGTCTGACACAAGCGAGAACAAAACTCTTGCAGTTCTTACAAGAGGACTATCAGAAAGCAGCTCTTGTTCTAAGGCAGCAATTCTTCGAACAGGGGAACAAAGCAGGTAGACTGTTAGCCAGGGCGGTTGCCCGGAAAAAAAAGAAACAGTATGTATATAGTATGCTACACCCAGACGGGAAGATTAGAGAAGACGGTAAATCCATCGCTGAGATCTTCCGGTCATACTATGAATCCCTATACAATATTCAAAATACGAACAGAGCGAACATTCATACTCCTAATCAGGAACAAGAGACACTTGGGATGTCAGAATATCTTGCTAATGTAGTCACCCCTCAGCTCTCTAGTCAGGACTCTGAGGCCCTAGACTCTCCGATCACTTCTATAGAGCTTAAGCAAGCTCTCAAGGACATAACTTCGGGCAAGAGCCCAGGCCCGGATGGTTTTGGAGCGAAATACTACAAAACATTCGGCGGCATACTTGCGCCGACTATGATAAATCTCTTTAACCAACTATCAGAAGATCCAATTCTTCCCAACACAATGCTTGAGGCCCACATTGCTGTGATCCCCAAGCCAGGCAAACCAGAAACTTGCCCTGAGAATTACCGCCCCATCTCGCTGTTAAACGCAGATGTCAAGATATTCGCGAAGGTGCTTGCCAACCGCCTCAATAGACATCTCCCTCACCTAATCTCCACTGATCAGGTGGGCTTTATACCGGGACGCGAGGCGAGGGATAATACCCTTAAAGTCCTGCAAGTGATGACATACGCGCATAATAACTCAGCCCCGCTGGCCCTGATCTCGACTGACGCTGAAAAAGCGTTCGATCGGGTCAGCTGGGCATTCATGCACCTCACATTGGGCAAATTCGGCTTTGGGCCTAAACTCACGAATTGGATAATGTCACTATACTCCACACCTAACGCTAGAGTAAGGGTCAATGGAACTCTTTCCAACCCTTTTGACATTCACAATGGGACTAGACAGGGTTGTCCCCTGTCTCCCCTTCTGTTCGCCCTGACTATTGAGGTGTTGGCTTCCAGGATCAGAGCGAATCCAGAAATTAAAGGAATCCATATAGGGGGCATGGTACACAAACTGGCTATGTACGCCGATGACGTCCTCCTGATGATATCAGACGTAGGACAATCCCTTAAAGTGGCTATTGAGGAATTCACACTCTTTGGTGAGGTGTCAAACTTCCTCCTAAATCTCTCGAAATCTGAGATCATGAACATCTCCATCCCGGTGACCGAGTTTGATAACCTGAATAGAGGCTGCCCACTTAAGATTGCTAAAGATAAACTGAAATACTTGGGTGTATTCCTAACCCCCAGTGTTAAAGATCTAGTGACTCTGAACTATAAGAACATCAAAATTGAGATCTGTAGAGACCTGTCCAACTGGAGAAATAAAACCATCTCCTGGCTTGGCCGCATAGGTGTGGTCAAAATGAATGTGATGCCCAGAGTGCTCTACATCATGCAGACTTTACCATCATCCACAGCCTCCCACATCCTCCATCAAATTCAGTCGGCTATGGAGTCATACATCTGGAGAGATCTAAAACCTAGAATCAGTAGGAGAACGATACTCATGCCTCGGAGTAGAGGCGGATTGGGAGTGCCCGACTTGTTGACATATCAAAAGGCAATATCTCTCCAAAGACTGGTAGAGTGGTGCCAAAACTCAAGCCAAAAGGCCTGGGTACATGTAGATAATGCCATTTTACGTAGAGGAAACTCAGGCGCTCTGGCGTGGATCTCCCCCACCAATAGACCCTCTGAAATCAAGCTCTACCCACTGATAGATAATGCACTAACCAATTGGGATAAATTGCTTAAGACAACCTCTCACTTATCTACTTTTGTATCACCTGTCACCCCGATCAGAGAGAATCCAGACTTAAATTTCCTATCAGGTCTCTCCTCCTCGAAAGAGACCTATGGCCTCGCTGACTCGGCCGTATATAATGTACTTCAGCAGGATAGATTAAAATCCCATGAAGACCTAAAGACGTGGAATGATGGTGTGTTCGCTTCATGGTTCAGACTAGCTCAGATTGGACATTACTTTGACACACACAAAGACAAACGTAACCTGACAAGACGTAAGACTCACTTTGAAACCCTATGTACGATGACTCAACACCCGACTCATCTGATCTCCCAACTTTACAAACTATTATTACAGAGAGACGATCTCTTCCTCCCGTCCTTTACCCAATCCTGGCAGGACGAACTAGATATAGAGATTAACAGTAAAGACTGGGGGAAAATCTTTGACCGCACGAGACGGACCTCAGTCTCGGCCAAAGTCCAGGAAACCCAATACAAATTACTGAGTAGGTGGTACCTGACTCCCCACAGGCTGAAACACATATACCCACACTCTAGCGGGAACTGTTGGAGAGGGTGCGGGGAAGAGGGAACCTTTCTGCACATCTGGTGGACTTGTCCACTGATACGACCATATTGGATCGATGTACTGGCAGAGATGAGTAGGGTCCTTAAAATCATATTACCTCCTAACCCATGCTATTTACTATACCACCAATTACCCAAAATAATTGGAGAGGACAAATTTCTACTCCTCCTACTGATGCTTAATGGCGCAAAAAGCCTCATTCCCTCATACTGGAAAAAACAGAACATCCCCAATATGCAGGAATGGAAGAATAAGGTTACTGATTTGCTGAAACTTGAGAGATACCATTACCTTAAAACAGGGAAATTGGGTACACATGAAATGATGTTACTAACTTGGGAGGGACGAGGAATCTAACCTTCTCAGTAGAGAGTCACCGTAACCGACAATGAAATAAGAGTCCATAACTCATTACTACCCAACCTATACACTAACCCCCTTCACCCACTCCCTCCTCCTACACCACCCTCCCTTTTTTTTTTTTTTTTTTTTCTTTTTTTTCTCTCCCCCCTCTCCCTCTACCTTCTTCCTTGTGCTCCACCCTTCTACCCTCCCTTCCCTACTCCTCCTCTCCCCCTCCTTTTGGGAGCCGATTAATCTAACCGATTTCAAACTCTTCTCCCAGTCTGTTATAGACCAAACACACAGAGAACGATTTATCCCACAGTGCTGTGTAAAAAAGCTGTGGAAACGAGATTTTTACCTTTAACCCGTTCTCATGAATCTATATTATAAATCTATATCTTTTCTTTCACTATGCACTTTCTACTTTTTAAGCTGAGAATCATCTGTCGCAATGGTTCTCGGCATGCAAACAGTCTATGTCAAAAGTTTATTCTATGTGCAATTGGTATGGAATGACTTTGTACTTTATGTACCTGATGTTATTATCTAGACTGTTAGAATATACTTGAATATCTAATATATCGCGAAATACTTTTGATTGACTATGTTATGGCAAAAACCACATAATGACTGTATATTGTTTTATATTGAACATGTTTCTTTGTTTGCCTTCTTTGTTATACCATTTCGCCAATAAAGCTTATTTTTGAAAACTAAAAAACCTTACTAATCCTACTCAGACTTAGATACATAGAGCCATAATTCATATTTCCGACTAAATTGACCCTTATTTATAATTTTTCTAAATAATTACCATTTTTCACACTAGATTCTTATATACAAAGAGATAATCTTTCTAGACTCAAATTTTTCATAGATCTTATCCATTTATCAAATATATTCCTACCTAAAGCAACATTTATATAAAGACTGCAAGATCCCAATTTTTATTTAACCCATTAGGTTCCAAAGTCCCTAACTTGAAAATCCATAAGGATTCTCGTTGTTTTAATATCCTTTCCCTGTTGCCACCTCTTCTGGTACATGCTCTAAGATTTGAAATTGAATTTGGTTAATAGTGTCCCATCTTTTAGAAATGGTGGGCTACCGGGGCTTTGATATTACCAGTTCTAAATATGTTACTTTTATGTTCGATAATCCAGTCTCTAACATTCCTTGTCGTTTCCACCTAGGTAGCTCCGCCCACCAGGACATTTTATCATATATATTACATATTGAGTATGGCATGTGTGATAATAATATTACATTTTCTTCCAGTTATAGGATGATAAAAGACTGGACCTTTGATTATATTATTACAACATGAGCATTTAAGACATGGAAAACATCCTTCACTTTTACATCTTAAAAAACCTTGTCTAAGTACTTGAACCAATATCTGCTCTTATAAGTTGTTGTTGTTTTAAATTTAAGCCTTGTTTATAAGCAGCCATAGGGTATCTCTGGAATTCTTTAATTCTTGGATTAAAATCAGCTAGAACGTACCAATGTTTTTTTTAATAATACAATGCATTAGACCAGATTGGGCATTAAATTCGGAAAAAAAATTAAACGCTGATCCTCTTTTTTTTTTTTTTACATACAAATCTGTTCCCCATTTCTTTAAATCTCTGGTCTAAAACTTTTAGGAGTCAACTTTTAAGAACCCGTAGAATTGTAAACAATGAAAAGGTTTTAGACTAGAGATTAAAAGAATGTCTTCCGCTCTCTATAATTGAGAGAGAAATAGAATATGCTGTATCCATTCCAAGAGAGACTTTATTAAGTCTAAAAAGGAATAAAAATAAAAAGAGGATCAGCGTTTAATTTTTGTTTCCAAATTTAATGCCCAATCTGGTCTAATACAACGTATTATTAAAAAACATTCGTCCGTTCTAGCTGATTGTAATCCAAGAATTAAAGAATTCCAGAGATCCCCTATGGCTGCCTATAAACAAGGCTTACATTTAAAACAACAATTTATAAGAGCAGATATTGGTTCAAGTAGAAAACAGACAAGATTGTTTAAAGGGACATGAAACTCACATTTTTTCTTTTGTGATTCAGAAAGAGCATGCGATTTTAAACAACTTTCTAATTTACTTCTATTATCTAATTTACTTCATTCTCTTGATAGCCTTTGCTGAAAAGCATATCTAGATAGCATCAGTAGCTGCTGATTGGTTGCTGTACATAGATGCTTCGTGTGATTGGCTCACCCATGTGCATTACTATATCTTCAACAAAGGATATCTAAAGAATGAAGCAAATTAGATAATAGAAGTAAATTGGAATGTTGTTTTAAATTGTATTCTCTACCTGAATCATGACAGAAACATTTTGGGTTTAGTGTCCCTTTAAGATGTAAAAGTGAAGGATGTTTTTCATGTCCTAAATACTCTTGTTGTAATAATCAGGGGCGCGATCCGATAAACGGCGTAGTTTGCGGCGCAAGCGAGGGAACCCGCGTCGCCCGCAGTTTCAGCTCGCAACTGGAGCTATCACATATACGGCGCCGTCAGAGGCTAAAGTGCCGTAAGTCTGATAAACCAGCGATGTCCAGAAATCTGCGCAAGTACTAATTTCTGGCGTCGCCAGTGACTTACGGCACGTTAGAAACTGCCGGCGCCTACAAAACCTGACTAAAGTCTAAATCACCCGCACTGTCTAACACGCCCCCCTAATATAGCCCGACACGTCTAACCCTCTATCCGCTATCCCCCCCTCACTATCCTAACAATAAAATATGTATTAACCCCTAAACCGCCGCTCCCGGAGCCCGTCGCTACCTAATAAAGTTATTAACCCCTAAACCGCCGCCAGCTATATTAAATCTATAACCCCCTAAAGTGAGCCCCTAACACCGCCGCCATCTACCTTACCTACCCCCTAAAGTGAGCCCCTACCCCGCCGCTATCTATTTTAAAATTATTAACCCCTAATCTAATCCCCTACCCCGCCGCCATCTATATTAAATTATTTAACCCCTAAAATACTAAACTATCCCTACCACTAAACCTAAGTCTAACCCTACAAATAGCCCTGAAAAGGGCTTTTTGCGTGGCATTGCCCCAAAGTAAAAGCCCTTTTGCCAGCCCTTAAAAGGGCTTTTTGCGGGGCATGCCCCAAAGAATTCGGCTCTTTTGCCAGCCCTAGGGCTTTTGGCGGGGCTTTGTCACAAAGTAAACTGCTCTTTTGCCTACACTCTACATCCCCCTACACCGCGGCCACCTATAATAAATGTATTAACCCCTAATCTAATCCCCCTACCCCACAGCCGGCTATATTAACTATATTAACCCTAATTATATTAGGGTTAATATAGTTATTATTGTTATTATATTATATATATATATATATATATATATATATATATATATATATATATATATATATTTATTAAGTATAATAACCCTATCTAACTCTAACATCCTAACTAAACTCTTATTAAAATAAATCTAATTTTAATATTATTAATTAAAATATTCCAATTTAAATCTAAATACTTACCTATAAAATAAACCCTAAGATAGCTACAATATAATTAATAATTACATTGTAGCTATGTTAGGGTTTATATTTATTTTACAGGTAAATTGTTAATTATTTTAACTAGGTATAATAGCTATTAAATAGTTATGAACTATTTAATAGCTACCTAGTTAAAATAATTAACAATTTACCTGTAAAATAAATCCTAACCTAAGTTACAAATACACCTACACTATCAATAAATTAAATAAACTACAAATATCTATCTAAAAATACAATTAAATAAACTAAACTAAATTACAAAAAAAAAAAAAAAAATTACAAGATTTTTAAGCTAATTACACCTATTCTAAGCCCCCTAATAAAATAATAAAGCCCCCCAAAATAAAAAAATTCCCTACCCTATTCTAAATTAAAACAAGTTCAAAGCTCTTTTACCTTACCAGCCCTTAAAAGGGCCTTTTGTGGGGGCATGCCCCAAAGAAAACTGCTCTTTTGCCTAAAAAAAAAAACACAATACCACCCCCCAACATTACAACCCACCACCCACATACCCCTAATCTAACCCAAACCCCCCTTAAATAAACCTAACACTACCCCCCTGAAGATCTCCCTACCTTGTCTTCACCCAAAAGGGCCGAACTCCTCATCCGATCCGGGCGATGTCTTTATCCAAGCGGCAGCAAACTCTTCTTCCATCCGGTAGCATCTTCCATCAAACGGCATCTTTAATCTTCATTCGTCGCTCTTCCGACGCGGAGCATCCATCCCTGGCCGACGACTGAACGACAAATGAGGTACCTTTAAATGACGTCATCCAAGATGGCGTCCGTCGAATTCCGATTGGCTGATAGGATTCTATCAGCCAATCGGAATTAAGGTAGAAAAATCTGATTGGCTGATTGAATCAGCCAATCAGATTCAAGTTCAATCGGATTGGCTGAACCAATCAGATTTTCCTACCTTCCTATCAGCCAATCGGAATTCGACAGACGCCATCTTGGATGACGTCATTTAAAGGTACCTCATTCGTCGTTCAGTCGTTGGCCGGGATGGATGCTCTGCGTCGGAAGAGCGACGAATGAAGATTGAAGATGCCGTTTGATGGAAGATGCTACCGGATGGAAGAAGAGTTTGCTGCCGCTTGGATAAAGACATCGCCCGGATCGGATGAGGAGTTCGGCCCGGTTGGGTGAAGACAAGGTAGGGAGATCTTCAGGGGGGTAGTGTTAGGTTTATTTAAGGGGGGTTTTGGGTTAGATTAGGGGTATGTGGGTGGTGGGTTGTAATGTTGGGGGGTGGTATTGTGGGGGTTTTTTCAGGCAAAAGAGCAGTTTTCTTTGGGGCATGCCCCCACAAAAGGTCCTTTTAAGGGCTGGTAAGGTAAAAGAGCTTTGAACTTTTTTTAATTAAGAATAGGGTAGGGAAATTTTTTTATTTTGGGGGGCTTTATTATTTTATTAGGGGGCTTAGAATAGGTGTAATTAGCTTAAAAATCTTGTAATCTTTTTTTTTATTTTTTGTAATTTAGTTTAGTTTATTTAATTGTATTTTTAGATAGATATTTGTAGTTTATTTAATTTATTGATAGTGTACGTGTATTTGTAACTTAGGTTAGGATTTATTTTACAGGTAATTGGGTAATTATTTTAACTAGGTAGCTATTAAATAGTTAATAACTATTTAATAGCTATTATACCTAGTTAAAATAATTAACAATTTACCTGTAAAATAAATATAAACCCTAACATAGCTACAATGTAATTATTAATTATATTGTAGCTATCTTAGGGTTTATTTTATAGGTAAGTATTTAGAATTAAATAGGAATATTTTAGTTTATAATATAAATTAGATTTATTTAATAAGAATTTAGTTAGGGGTGTTAGGGTTAGATAGAGTTAATATAGTTAATATAAATACTATAGTAACTATATTAACCCTAATATAATTAGGGTTAATATAGTTAATATATACAATGTAATAACTATATTAACTATAATATACTTAGGGTTAATATAGATAATATAGCTGGCGGCGGGGTAGGTAGATTAAATTAGGGGTTAATAATTTTAATATAGATGGCGGCGGTGTAAGGGGC
The DNA here is from genome assembly GCF_027579735.1 of Bombina bombina. Taxonomy (NCBI): domain Eukaryota; kingdom Metazoa; phylum Chordata; class Amphibia; order Anura; family Bombinatoridae; genus Bombina; species Bombina bombina. Next base: position 398,774,759 of record NC_069503.1, on the reverse strand, counting down.
TTATATTAGGGGTTAATACCATTAATATAGGTGCGGCGTTGTAGGGAGGGCAGGTTATAGGGCAAAAGAGCTGTTAACTTTGGGGCAAAGCCCCGCAAAAGGCCCTTTTAAGGGCTGGTAATAGAGTTTATTACTTTATGGATATTAGATTAGGGGTTAATAATATTAATAGCTGGCGGCGGTGTAAGGGGTCAGATTAGGGGATAGATCAGGTAGATGGCGGCGGTTTTAGGGGCTCACAGTAGGGGATTAGTTTATGTAGATGGCGGCGGTTTAGGGGTTAAATACTTTATTAGGGATTGCGGCAGGGGATTGCGGTTGACAGGTAGATAGACATTGCGCATGCGTTAGGTTTTATTTAGCAGATCGCGGTTGACAGGTAGATAGACATTGTGCAAGCGTTAGGTTTATTTAGCAGCTAGTTTAGAGAATTACGGGGCTCCAATAGTCAGTGTAAGGCTTCTTACGGCTGCTTTTTGTGGCGAGGTGAAAATGGAGTAAGATTTCTCCATTTTCGCCACGTAAGTCCTTACGCTGTATATTGGATACCAAACTGTGCGTGTTCGGTATACCTGCCTTTGGCCCAAAAAACTACGGGCGACGGCAGAAATATACGCGCGTAACTTCTAGGTTACGCCGTATATAGGATACCAAACCCACGCAAATATTGGCGTCGCCAGCTTTTGTGGGCGACGATTTTTATCGGATCGACCCCCAGATCAAAGGTCCAGTCTTTTATCATCCTATAACTGGAAGAAAAGTTAATATTAAAGGTTATCACACATGCTATACTCAATATGTAATATATATGATAAAATGTCCTGGTGGGCGGAGCTACATAGGGGAAACGACAAGGAATGTTGAAGACAGGATTATCGAACATAAAAGTAACATTAAAACTGGTAATATCAAAGCCCCGGTAGCTTACCATTTCTAAAAGATGGGACACTCTATTAACCAAATTCAATTTCAAATCTTAGAGCATGTACCAATGCCCAGAAGAGGTGGCAACAGGGAAAGTATATTAAAACAACGAGAATCCTTTTGGATTTTCAAGTTAGGGACTTTGGAACCTAATGATTTAAATAAAGATTGGAATCTTGCAGTTTTTCTATAAATGTTGCTTTAGGTAGGTAGGAATATATTTGATGAATGGATAAGATCTATGAAAAATTTGAGTCTAGAAAGATTATCTCTTTGTATATAAGAATCTAGTGTGAAAAAATGGTAATTATTTTGAAAAATTATAAATAAGGGTCTATTTAGTCGGAAATATGAATTATGGCTCTATGTATCTAAGTCTGAGTAGGATTAGTAAGGTTTTTTTAATGTGTGTTTTTAGGTTTTGGTTTTTAAATATATATGTTATATATGCTGCCACCTGTCTTGGATTTCTTTATCAATATTTAGGAGATTGGAGTGGGTCTCCTTGTGGTGTGCACAGACCAGTGAGTGCTGGACTGACTGCTTGTTCTTTGATAGCTTCATCTGGATGCCAAGTTGACCCTTCTACACTCCGAAGAAGCTTAATCAGGAATGATCTTTGTGGAAGGGGTAGCAGCCAAGGAAACCACTTTTTCGTAAGGGGAACAGAGTGAAAAGGCTAAGATATGCTAAAGCTCACAAAAATTAGAATGAAGATCAGTGGAAAAGAGTATTATGGAGTGACAAATCCAATTTTGAAATTATTGGGTCCAATTGTTGACAATTTGGGAGAAGAAAAGTTGGCGAGAGATGGAAGAACGAGTGCTTGCGGCCTTCAGTTACACATGGAGGAGGGTCTATCCTGTTATGGAGCTGCATTTCTGCCAGTGGTGTTGGTGATATTGTCCGAATTGATGGGATCAAGAATGCTGAAAAGTACAAACAGGTTTTAATTCATCATGCCATTCTTTCTGGAAAGCGCCTGATTGGGAATGATTTCATCTTTTTAGCATGATAATGATCCCAAGCACACTGCTAATGCAGTGAATTTATATCTGGAGAGAAAAACAGCTGATAAAAACCACTGACAGTCTTGGACTGGCCTCCACAGAGTCCATAACTGAATATAGAGGCCGTATACCCGGACAGAGAAAGAACTTGACCCTCTATTGGCTACAAATGGTGTGTTGGTTTTGTAAGGTATTTAAATAAAATATTGGTCCATGCCATAGGGGAGAAGGACATACTATAACCTATATAAAACCTTGTTTATAGTTAGTTAATGTTTCTTTTTTCTTAAAACAAAAATCTTACTCCTGAGAATTCTGAGAAATAGAAAAAAACAAAATGTTCAAAGCTAAATTACACAAAAGGAGGCAAAATAAATAATGAAAGTACATTGCACAATTGTTTTACTATGCACAAAGTATGAATGATGCTAAATTCTATTATAAATTTACCTTCTGGCATTTGGTTTTTGTATGGTACAAAATTGTAGTTACGGATTAATACAGATGTTATTTTTGGTACAGATTTTGAGAACATTCAGTATGAGGGAGATGTGAACTGCTCAGCTGCATTAGTTCAAAATTATTTTGGCCAGTTTGCCTCATTAGAAAATTGTCTCTGACCAATTTGTATTTTCTAATACTCTAAAATGTAGTTAGTTCATCATCAGTAGCCAAATATTCCCTAATGCGTGTTTAATGGTTTACATTGTTTTCATTAAAAGCTTCTACAGGCTCATTAATGTGTCTGCAGGCTCATCAATATATCTGCAGGCTTATTAATATGTCTGATGCAATTATTGACATGTTTTTCAGGTGCACAATGAACGGCGCAATTTTGATAAACACAATTTTGTTTTGTATTTCATTATTCAGGAATTTTGTATTATTTTTTGGAATATATGGAACATGATACAATATATATCGCAAACCTGTTTGAGAAGCAGGCGAACCACAGCAAATAGCTTATATTTCGAAATAATAATTGCTAGTACTTCTGGTAATAGTAGTTACAGGAGCACTTGCTATAAGTTAGTTAGTTGGATGTGTTAAATGTTCTTCTCAAGGTTAGGAAATACAAAAATAATAGCATTTTATTAGAGAAAAATATCTAAGTGGGGTAGATTAAAGCAACATTAAATACAGTAAAATTGCATAATCAACACGTGCATGATAAAAAGACAATACAATAGCACTTACTCTGAATTTTAGATGAGCAGTAGATTCTCTCTGGCAAATTGCAAAAACAGAATTTATGTTTACCTGATAAATTACTTTCTCCAACGGTGTGTCCGGTCCACGGCGTCATCCTTACTTGTGGGATATTCTCTTCCCCAACAGGAAATGGCAAAGAGCCCAGCAAAGCTGGTCACATGATCCCTCCTAGGCTCCGCCTACCCCAGTCATTCGACCGACGTTAAGGAGGAATATTTGCATAGGAGAAACCATATGGTACCGTGGTGACTGTAGTTAAAGAAAATAAATTATCAGACCTGATTAAAAAAACCAGGGCGGGCCGTGGACCGGACACACATCGTTGGAGAAAGTAATTTATCAGGTAAACATAAATTCTGTTTTCTCCAACATAGGTGTGTCCGGTCCACGGCGTCATCCTTACTTGTGGGAACCAATACCAAAGCTTTAGGACACGGATGAAGGGAGGGAGCAAATCAGGTCACCTAAATGGAAGGCACCACGGTTTGCAAAACCTTTCTCCCAAAAATAGCCTCAGAAGAAGCAAAAGTATCAAACTTGTAAAATTTGGTAAAAGTGTGCAGTGAAGACCAAGTCGCTGCCTACATATCTGATCAACAGAAGCCCTCGTTCTTGAAGGCCCATGTGGAAGCCACAGCCCTAGTGGAATGAGCTGTGATTCTTTCGGGAGGCTGCCGTCCGGCAGTCTCGTAAGCCAATCTGATGATGCTTTTAATCCAAAAAGAGAGAGAGGTAGAAGTTGCTTTTTGACCTCTCCTTTTACCGGAATAAACAACAAACAAGGAAGATGTTTGTCTAAAATCCTTTGTAGCTTCTAAATAGAATTTTAGAGCGCGAACAACATCCAAATTGTGCAACAAACGTTCCTTCTTTGAAACTGGTTTCGGACACAGAGAAGGTACGATAATCTCCTGGTTAATGTTTTTGTTAGAAACAACTTTTGGAAGAAAACCAGGTTTAGTACGTAAAACCACCTTATCTGCATGGAAAACCAGATAAGGAGGAGAACACTGCAGAGCAGATAATTCTGAACTCTTCTAGCAGAAGAAATTGCAACTAAAAACAAAACTTTCCAAGATAATAACTTAATATCAACGGAATGTAAGGGTTCAAACGGAACCCCCTGAAGAACTGAAAGAACTAAATTGAGACTCCAAGGAGGAGTCAAAGGTTTGTAAACAGGCTATTTCTAACCAGAGCCTGAACAAAGGCTTGAACATATGGCACAGCTGCCAGCTTTTTGTGAAGTAACACAGACAAGGCAGAAATCTGTCCCTTCAGGGAACTTGCAGATAATCCTTTTTCCAATCCTTCTTGAAGGAAGGATAGAATCTTAGGAATCTTAACCTTGTCCCAAGGGAATCCTTTAGATTCACACCAACAGATATATTTTTTTCCAAATTTTGTGGTAAATCTTTCTAGTTACAGGCTTTCTGGCCTGAACAAGAGTATCGATAACAGAATCTGAGAACCCTCGCTTCGATAAGATCAAGCGTTCAATCTCCAAGCAGTCAGCTGGAGTGAAACCAGGTTCGGATTGTTCGAACGGACCCTGAACAAGAAGGTCTCGTCTCAAAGGTAGCTTCCAAGGTGGAGCCGATGACATATTCACCAGATCTGCATACCAAGTCCTGCGTGGCCACGCAGGAGCTATCAAGATCACCGACGCCCTCTCCTGATTGATCCTGGCTACCAGCCTGGGGATGAGAGGAAACGGCGGGAACACATAAGCTAGTTTGAAGGTCCAAGGTGCTACTAGTGCATCCACTAGAGCCGCCTTGGGATCCCTGGATCTGGACCCGTAGCAAGGAACTTTGAAGTTCTGACGAGGAGGCCATCAGATCCATGTCTGGAATGCCCCACAGCTGAGTGACTTGGGCAAAAGATTTCCGGATGGAGTTCCCACTCCCCCGGATGCAATGTCTGACGACTCAGAAAATCCGCTTCCCAATTTTCCACTCCTGGGGATGTGGATAGCGGACAGGTGGCAGGAGTGAGGACTCCGCCCATAGAATGATTTTGGTCACTTCTTCCATCGCTAGGGAACTCCTTGTTCCCCCCCTGATGGTTGATGTACGCAACAGTTGTCATGTTGTCTGATTGAAACCGAATGAACTTGGCCCTCGCTAGCTGAGGCCAAGCCTTGAGAGCATTGAATATCGCTCTCAGTTCCAGAATATTTATCGGTAGGAAGAGATTCTTCCCGAGACCAAAGACCCTGAGCTTTCAGGGATCCCCAGACCGCGCCCCAGCCCATCAGACTGGCGTCGGTCGTGACAATGACCCACTCTGGTCTGCGGAATGTCATCCCTTGTGACAGGTTGTCCAGGGACAGCCACCCAACGGAGTGAGTCTCTGGTCCTCTGATTTACTTGTATCTTCGGAAGACAAGTCTGTATAATCCCCATTCCACTGACTGAGCATGCACAGTTGTAATGGTCTTAGATGAATGCGCGCAAAAGGAACTATGTCCCATTGCCGCTACCATCAACCCGATCACTTCCATGCACTGAGCTATGGAAGGAAGGAGGAACGGGAATGAAGTATCCGACAAGAGTCTAGAAGCTTTGTTTTTCTGGCCTCTGTCAGAAATATCCTCATTTCTAAGGAGTCATTATTGTTCCCAAGAAGGGAACCCTTGTTGACGGAGATAGAGAACTCTTTTCCACGTTCACTTCCATCCGTGAGATCTGAGAAAGGCCAGGACTATGTCCGTGTGAGCCTTTGCTTGAGGAAGGGACGACGCTTGAATCAGAATGTCGTCCAAATAAGGTACTACAGCAATGCCCCTTGGTCTTAGCACAGCTAGAAGGGACCCTAGTAACCTTTGTGAAAATCCTTGGCGCAGTGGCTAATCCGAAAGGAAGCGCCACGAACTGGTAATGCCTTGTCCAGGAATGCGAACCTTAGGAACCGATGATGTTCCTTGTGGATAGGAATATGTAGATACGCATCCTTTAAATCCACCGTGGTCATGAATTGACCTTCTGGATGTAAGGAAGAATATTTCGAATGGTTTCCATCTTGAACGATGGAAACCTTGAGAAACTTGTTTAAGATCTTGAGATCTAAGATTGGTCTGAACGTTCCCTCTTTTTTTGGGAACTATGAACAGATTGGAGTAGAACCCCATCCCTTGTTCTCTTAATGGAACAGGATGAATCACTCCCATTTTTAACAGGTCTTCTACACAATGTAAGAATGCCTGTCTTTTTATGTGGGTCTGAAGACAACTGAGACCTGTGGAACCTCCCCCTTGGGGGAAGCCCCTTGAATTCCAGAAGATAACCTTGGGAGACTATTTCTAGCGCCCAAGGATCCAGAACATCTCTTGCCCAAGCCTGAGCGAAGAGAGAGAGTCTGCCCCCCACCAGATCCGGGTCCCGGATCGGGGGCCAACATTTCATGCTGTCTTGGTAGCAGTGGCAGGTTTCTTGGCCTGCTTTCCCTTGTTCCAGCCTTGCATTGGTCTCCAAGCTGGCTTGGCTTGAGAAGTATTACCCTCTTGCTTAGAGGACGTAGCACTTTGGGCTGGTCCGTTTCTACGAAAGGGACGAAAATTAGGTTTATTTTTTGCCTTGAAAGGCCGATCCTGAGGAAGGGCGTGGCCCTTACCCCCAGTGATATCAGAGATAATCTCTTTCAAGTCAGGGCCAAACAGCGTTTTCCCCTTGAAAGGAATGTTAAGTAGCTTGTTCTTGGAAGACGCATCAGCCGACCAAGATTTCAACCAAAGCGCTCTTCGCGCCACAATAGCAAACCCAGAATTCTTAGCCGCTAACCTAGCCAATTGCAAAGTGGCGTCTAGGGTAAAAGAATTAGACAATTTGAGAGCATTGATTCTGTCCATAATTCCTCATAAGGAGGAGAATCACTATCGACCCGCCTTTATCAGCTCATCGAACCAGAAACATGCGGCTGTAGCGACAGGGACAACGCATGAAATTGGTTGTAGAAGGGTAACCCTGCTGAACAAACATCTTTTTAAGCAAACCTTCTAATTTTTTATCCATAGGATCTTTGAAAGGCACAACTATCCTCTATGGGTATAGTGGTGCGTTTGTTTAAAGTGGAAACCGCTCCCTCGACCTTGGGGACTGTCTGCCATAAGTCCTTTCTGGGGTCGACCATAAGGAAACAATTTTTTAAATATTGGGGGGAGGGACGAAAGGAATAACCGGGCCTTTCCCATTCTTATTAACAATGTCCGCCACCTCCGCTTGGGTATAGGAAAAGCTTCTGGGAGCCCCGGCACCTCTAGGGAACTTGTCCATTTTACATAGTTTCTCTGGGATGACCAACTTGTCACAATCATCCAGAGTGGATAATACCTCCTTAGCAGAATGCGGATATGTTCCAACTTAAATTTAAATGTAATCACATCAGGTTCAGCATGTTGAGAAATGTTCCCTGAATCAGTAATTTCTCCCTCAGACAAAACCTCCCCTGGGCCCCATCAGACTGGTTAGGGGCCCTTCAGAAACATTATATCAGCGTCGTCATGCTCTTCAGTATCTAAAACAGAGCAGTCGCGCTTACGCTGATAAGTGTTTCATTTTGGCTAAAATGTTTTTGACAGAATTATCCATTAACAGCCGTTAATTGTTGCATAGTAAGGAGTATTGGCGCGCTAGATGTACTAGGGGCCTCCCTGAGTGGGCAAGACTCGTGTAGACGAAGGAGGGAATGATGCAGTACCATGCTTACTCCCCTCACTTGAGGAATCATCTTGGGCATCATTGTCATTGTCACATAATCACATTTATTTAAATGAATAGGAATTCTGGCTTCCCCACATTCAGAACACAGTCTATCTGGTAGTTCAGACATGTTAAACAGGCATAAACTTGATAACAAAGTACAAAAAAAACGTTTTAAAATAAAACCGTTACTGTCACTTTAAATTTTAAACTGAACACACTTTATTACTGCAATTGCGATAAAAACATGAAGGAATTGTTCAAAATTCACCAAATTTTCACCACAGTGTCTTAAAGCCTTAAAAGTATTGCACACCAAATTTGGAAGCTTTAACCCTTAAAATAACGGAACCGGAGCCGTTTTGAACTTTAACCCCTTTACAGGTCCCTGGTATCTGCTTTGCTGAGACCCAACCAAGCCCAAAGGGGAATACGATACCAATGACGCCTTCAGAAAGTCTTTTCTAAGTATCAGAGCTCCTCTCGACATCGACTGCATGCCATGCCTCTCAAAAACAAGTGCGCAACACCGGCGCGAAAATGAGGCTCTGCCTATGCTTTGGGAAAGCCCCTAAAGAATAAGGTGTCTAAAACAGTGCCTGCCGATATTATTATATCAAAATACCCAAATAAAATGATTCCTCAAGGCTAAATATGTGTTAATAATGAATCGATTTAGCCCAGAAAAAGTCTACAGTCTTAATAAGCCCTTGTGAAGCCCTTATGTTACGATCGTAATAAACATGGCTTACCGGATCCCATAGGGAAAATGACAGCTTCCAGCATTACATCGTCTTGTTAGAATGTGTCATACCTCAAGCAGCAAGAGACTGCTCACTGTTCCCCCCAACTGAAGTTAATTGCTCTCAACAGTCCTGTGTGGAACAGCCATGGATTTTAGTGACGGTTGCTAAAATCATTTTCCTCATACAAACAGAAATCTTCATCTCTTTTCTGTTTCTGAGTAAATAGTACATACCAGCACTATTTCAAATAACAAACTCTTGATTGAATAATAAAAACTACAGTTAAACACTAAAAAACTCTAAGCCATCTCCGTGGAGGATGTTGCCTGTACAACGGCAAAGAGAATGACTGGGGTAGGCGGAGCCTAGGAGGGATCATGTGACCAGCTTTGCTGGGCTCTTTGCCATTTCCTGTTGGGGAAGAGAATATCCCACAAGTAAGGATGAATGCCGTGGACCGGACACACCTATGTTGGAGAATGTTATTTTATATCCCAGCCCACTGTATCATGTGATAGCAATTAGTCACAGACCAGAATATGTATACACTGAACTCCTGCACATGCACAGTACTGCCTAGTGCCTCAGAAAGTGTACAATTTGATAATAGAAGTAAATTGGAAAGTCATTAAAGTTCAATTTGACTTTAGTGTTCCTTTTAATGGAGACAAAATAACACGCTCATGATTCACATAAAGGCTTTTAAATTCACTTCCAATTATCAATTTACTTTGTTCTTTTGGAATCCTATTTTGAAAAACATATCTAGGTATGATCGGGAGCAACAATGTACTACTGGGAAGCCAGCTTCTGATTGGGTGGCTACACAAATTTGATTTTGGCTCACCAGGTTTGTTCAACTAGGTACCATGATGCATTGCTGCCCTGAAGCTGACTCTATAACTATGTATTAAGGCCAGATTACAAGTGGAGCGCTAAATATCGCTTACACAGCCACATATATTTGTGCTCCACTCAATAATACCAGTGCACGCAAATATGCTCTGGTATTATAAGCTGAGCAAATACAAACGTGACTTTATTGTGGAGCTTTGCGCTAACAAGAGTGTGCTCCATAGGCTCAAACGGGAGCCTCCTCTCATCCGTCAGACATGCTCAGAACCTAGCTCAGCGAAAGGGGTTAGTCGCGGCAGCGATGGGCAGCCAAGTGTAAATATATATATATATTACATACATACATACATATATAATTTATGGGTTAATATGTTTATATACACATATTAACACATAAATATATATGTATATAAGCACATACATATATATTTACAAGGAACACACAGTCCCCATAGACCGCAATGTAAAGGCACTTTTCAGTGCCGTTTTCTATTTTTTTCTAACACCCCAGACCAGTTCACTTTAAGCCCTAAAAAATGTTTCATGCAGTTATTTTAAAAAATAAAAATGCGACTCTTTATTTTTAAAACAAACACTAGACTTAATTTTGGAGGAAATTGGGGAATATTTTAAGAATTAACCAGAGGTCTGACACACGTTAATTCGATTGCACTCAAGCGAAGGCATTTACCTTCACCTATAATATGCAAGTAAAGAGACACTATAAACCCTTTATCGCTTGCGCGCAACAGTTAGTGCACCACTTGTAATCTATCCCATAGTTATCTGCAAGCAACTGTGTAGTAATAGAATGTGATAACATATTAGTGCACTTTATTTTTGCACTTTTAGGTCTCTTTAAAGGGACAGTCAAGGCCAAAAAAACCTTTTATTTTTCAAATAGGGCATGTAATTTTAAACAACTTTCAAATTTACTTTTATCAACAATTTTGCTTTGTTCTCTTGGTATTCTAGTTGAGAGCAAACCTAGAAAGGCTCATATGATAATTTCTAAGCCCTTGAAGGCCGCCTCTTATCACATGCTTTTGTATTTGCTTTTCACAACAGGGGAGAGTAAGTTCAGGTAAACCATATAGATAGCATTGTGATCATGCCCGTGGGTTGTGGCAGACACTGCACTAATTGGCTAAACTGCAAGTCAATAGATAATAACTAAAAGTACATGTGATTAGGGGCGGTCAAGAAGATTCTTAGATAAAAGATAGTCACAGAAAATAAAAAGTGTATTAATATAACAGTGTTGGTTATGTAAAACTTGGGAATGGGTTATAAAGGGATTATCTATCTTTTTAAAACTACAAAAATTCTGGTGTTGACTGTCTCTTTAATGAAAGTGTTTTGATGGTAATCTCCCAAGACGTTTCTTCTTAATTATCTCATGCATCCCTCAGTTCTCATTGGATTAATGTTAGTGCAAAACTCATTAATTTGCAAAGCTTTAAAAACAAACCCTGCATTAAATGCCTGGGAATCTATCATCCTCACATGGTAATTATAGCAACCTGATGCTCACTGATAAAACTGCTGTCATCCTGGTATGTAAATTCACTGCTGCTGACATCCTCTCTGTATTAAATGTCTGCATTCTAACTACTGCTTCTGTCTTTTTCTGCCGCTTGCAATCTCCGTATAAAAGAGAAACTGGGGAAGTGATGACAAAGCTATACCTAGAGCAAATTACATTCCTTTAATTGTTGGTGAAGTGACAGAATTGTATAGGGAATCTAATGCCAAAATGAGAACGTAGAAAGGGGCTGACATATGGTCTTTAATGAGGCAAATAAGATATGAGAAAGTAACAAATGTCAGAGAACATGAAAGCGATTGGCAGCTGATGAGAGAAAGATTCATCAACATAGTATTCCCATTTGAGATCGGCGCTTATGGCCCATTTTGGCTTTGTGCAAGATAAAGGTTCCGATTCCTTGACTACTAGCATCAGATGCTAGGCAAACTGACAACAAATAAAGGGTTATTACTTTTCTGAATTTCCAAGTCTTTGAGAACTGTATTTTGACTGAAAGATACCTGTACCGTATCACATCTTTTAATCAAAAAGAAGAAAAAAAGACGAGTTTTACTGGCTGTCAGAAAGAAAAAAAATCTAGAGTGAATTATCTTAGTAATTATAAAAATAACGTGTAATAAGTGCTTCATTTAAATATTTCCATAATTGAGCATAGGTGACTCAATAACAATTGCTGAGCTATTAGGACAGCCCGAGAAGAGAAATAGATGAAATCTGGCCTTTTAGGGGCATGTTGTACGGATGGTGTTGAAAATCCCTGGAAAAGGATATAATGACACAAAGCTGCAAGTCCCACAAAATTGGACTGAATATAATAAAATTAATTCTGCCTATCTTAAATAATCTAGCAACATGAAAAAACATTATTTATATATGAAACATATTCTTTATTACTTTTAAAATCTCTAACTGTGGCAGTTCTAGGCCTTGTTAAGAGGGGACTATACGTCCCCATTGCTCTTAAAGGATCTCTAGTTTTCAAAATTGTTAAAACCCATAGATTTGCACGTAAAGTGTATATTTTACAGATTATGTGCTCTAACCAAGATGAGAAGATATGTAAATAGTGAGGAAAGAGGGTCTATAAAATGATAACATCCCTACACAAGTACCAACCTTGATATGGATCTATAAAGCAAACTTTGTAAGCACCATAATATTCAATATGACCAACCACCCTGTGCACTGACCTTATTTATAAATCATTGTGCTTTACTACCTGTTGGACACAACATGTACAATCAGTTTTACGGCTGGTGCACTGGCCCGCCAATTGAATTCTGCAACTGCTCAATGACATATATAATAACAGCAAGGAGTTGTGTAAGAGCGTGTTGACATTCCATTAAAGGAACATGGACATCCAAATAAAACTTTCATGACTGGGATAGAGTGGCGCAGTTTTTAAAAACTTCGGAATTTACTTATATTATCAAATGTACCTCTTTCTGTTGGGAATTCATTGTTGAAACTCATGGGGCCTATACCTCAGGATGATGTCATAGACAGGAGCTTAGCTTCAACAAACTATTACATTTTACATTACTTTTTACCATGTGTATGCTCTATCTAAATCATGAAGGTTTAATTGAGACATCCATGCACATTTAATGTTAAAAAAAATACTGATAAATTTGATCACAACAAAAAGTATCAATAATATTTTAAATTCTAGTCCACAAATAAAAATGATTTAAACGCTACGGAAATGTTTAAAAAACAATTCTTTAAAACAAAACTTTAAAGCACAAGTATTTTTTATAGGAAGATAAATTTGATTTTGTGAATAAGGAGGTGCTTGATAGGGTTATAGTGTATGACAGGTTTTTATCTGGCAGTACACCCATTTACCAAGATGGGCCATGTTGTAATTTTATTCCACCTAGAAAACTAATATGAAAATAAGTAATACTTAACAAGACATCTGCATTTGTCTTATGGCTGCATCTCCCCAAATTCGATTAAAAACAGGAGCACTTTAATTCATCAAAATTTAAATTTTACTCGTGTTGTGGTAAAAAAACAAACAAAAAAAAAAAAAAAACTTACCTTTTAAACTTGACAGCTGATACTGTTTCCTCCACCCGTCTCAAAGCCTCTTCCTGGGTCTAAAATGAGGAATCCGGCGTTGAATCAGACACTGATTCCCCTGGGGGGGGGGGGAGCCGTGATTGGATGATGACCTATCCATAATTTCTGACGTTAGAAATGGCTTTGCGACGACCAGAGGAAGCTGGAGCTGCTGTCAAGTTTAAAAGGTAGGTGAAATGAAAATTTTGATGAATTAAAGTGCCCCTGTTTTTAATAGAATTTTTAAAAACCAGCCACTTAAGCATCAAAATTTACATTCACTTTAACCCCTTAACGACTGAGGACGTGCAGGGTACGTCCTCAGAAAAAAGGCAGTTAACGCCTGAGAACGTATCCCTGCACGTCCTCAGTGTGGAAAGCAGCTGGAAGCGATCCTGATCACTTCAGCTGTTTCCGGTTATTGCAGGATGCCTCGATATTGAGGCATCCTGCAATAACATTTTTTTACCCCTCCGGTGCAGAGAGCCACTCTGTGGCCCTCTCTGCACCGGACATCGATGGACGCATTCGTTGGTGGGTGGGAGCTGAAGTGGGAGGTGGGTGGACGGCCATCGATGGCTTCTTGGTCAGAGAGGCGGGCGGGATCGGGGGCGGTATCGCCGGGGGCGTGCACGGGGGGGTGGTGGGGGCGGGGCGCGTGCACGGGGAGGGGAGCGGGTGGTGGAACCACTTACACTACAGAAACGTTTTTTTTTTATTATGGGGAGAAAGGAGGGATAAAATCCCTGATTAAAGTCATCTAAGGATCTGGGAGGGGGTGGGGGATTAGTCTTTGGGGGGGGGGGGGCAAGCTACACTGCAGAAAAACCAAAAATAAAAATAAATAAAAACATTTTTACATGCAAACTGGGTACTGGCAGACAGCTGCCAGTACCCAAGATGGCCCCCAATAAGGCAGAGGGGGAGGGTTAGAGAGCTGTTTTGGGGGGGATCAGGGAGGTTGGGGGCTAAGGGGGGTAATCTTACACAGCAGCATATGTAAATATGCTATATATAAAAAAAGGATACCTTTTATTTTAGTACTGGCAGACTTTCTGCCAGTACTTAAGATGGCGGGGGACAATTTTTGGGGTGGTGGAGGGAAAGAGAGCTCTTTGGGAGGGATCAGGGGGTCTGATGTGTCAGGTGGGAGCTGATCTCTACACTAAAGCTAAAATTAACCCTGCAAACGCCATACAAGCTACCTAATTAACCCCTTCATTGCTGGGCATAATTCACGTGTTGTGGCGCAGTGGCATTTAGCGGCCTTCTAATTACCAAAAAGCAACACCAAATCCATATATGTCTGCTATTTTTGAACAAAGGAGACCCCAGAGAAGCATTTACAACCATTTGTGCCATAATTGCACAAAATGTTTGTAAATGATTTCAGTGAGAAATCTAAAATTTTGAAAAATTTAACGTTTTTCTTTATTTGATCGCATTTGGCGGTGAAATGGTGGCATGAAATATACCAAAATGGGCGTAGATCAATACTTTGGGTTGTCTACTACACTACACTAAAGCTAAAATTACCCCAAAAAGCTCCCTACATGCTCCCTTATTAACCCCTTCCCTGCTGTGCATAATACACGCATGGTGCGCAGGTGGCATTTAGCGGCCTTCTAATTACCAAAAAGCAACGTCAAAAGCCTATAAGTCTGCTGTTCTGAACAAAGGGGATTCCAGAGAAAATTTACAACCATTTATGCCATAATTGCACAAGCTGTTTGTAAATAATTTTCAGTGAGAATCCTAAAGTTTGTGAAAAAATTTGTGAAAAAGTGAACAATTTTTTTTTATTTGATCGCATTTGGTGGTGAAATGGTGGCATGAAATATACCAAAATGGGCCTAGATCAATACTTTGGGATTGTCTTCTAAAAAAAAAATATATACATGTCAAGGGATATTCAGGTATTCCTGACAGATATCAGGGTTCCAATGTAACTAGCGCTCATTTTGAAAAAAAGTGGTTTGGAAATAGCAAAGTGCTACTTATATTTATTGCCCTATAACTTGCAAAAAAAAAGCAAAGAACGTGTAAACATGGGTATTTCTAAACTCTGGACAAAATTTAGAAATTATTTAGCATGGGTGTTTTTTGGTGGTTGTAGATGTGTAACAGATTTTGGGGGACAAAGTTAGAAAAAGTGTGTTTTTTTTCCATTTTTTCCTCATATTTTATGTTTTTTTTATAGTAAATGATAAGATATGATGAAAATAATGGTATCTTTAGAAAGGTCCATTAATGGCGAGAAAAACGGTATATAATATGTGTGGGTACAGTAAAAGAGTAAGAGGAAAATTACAGCTAAACACAAACACTTGCAAAAATGTAAAAATAGCCTGGTCCCAAATGGACAGAAAATGGAAAAGTGCTGTGGTCATTAAGGGGTTAAGAGGGCCAAAATGTGTGTTATTTCAATTAAAGGGACAGTCTACACCAGAATTTTTATTGTTTTAAAAGATAGATAATCCCTTTATTACCCATTTCCCAGTTTTGCATAACCAACACAGTTATATTAATATACTTTTAACCTTTGTGATTATCTTGTATCTAAGCCTCTGCAAACTGCCTCTTTTTTTCAGTTCTTTTGACAGACTTGCAGTCTAGCCAATCAATGCCTGCTCCCAGATAACTTCTTGTGCACGAGCACAGTGTTATCTATATGAAATACGTGAACCAACACCCTCTAGTGGTGAAAAACTGTTAAAATGCAATCTGAAAGAGGTGGGCTTCAAGGTCTAAGAAATTAGCATATGAACCTTCTAGGTTAAGCTTTCAACTAAGAATACCAAGAGAACAAAGCAAAATTGTGATAAAAGTAAATTGGAAAATTGTTTAAAATGACATGCTCTATCTGAATCATGAAAGTTTATTTTGGCCTAGACTGTCCCTTTAAATATTACCCCCAGTAGTCATTTCATCTCTTAAAAAAAAGTGGTGGGGAATAACAAAATCTTAATGCTACCAGCATACTAAACAACAGATACAAATATAAAATCCACAAAAGGAAGTACACTCACAGCAGTGTTTGTAATGTTTCACCTAGAAGGGGAAACACTCACAGCAGTGTTGGAATATTTAACCTAGAAAGGGAACACTCACAGCAGTGTTGGAATATTTAACCTAGAAAGGGAACACTCACAGCAGTGTTGGAATGTTTGACCTAGAAAGGGAACACTCACAGCAGTGTTGGAATATTTAACCTAGAAGGGAACACTCACAGCAGTGTTGGAATATTTAACCTAGAAAGGGAACACTCACAGCAGTGTTGGAATATTTGACCTAGAAGGGAACACTCACAGCAGTGTTGGAAATATTTAACCTAGAAAGGGAACACTCACAGCAGTGTTTGGAATGTTTTACCTAGAAAGGGAACACTCACAGCAGTGTTGGAATGTTTTACCTAGAAAGGCAACACTCACAGCAGTGTTGAAATATTTAACAAACAATTGAAGGGCTGCACACGGTTTCAAAGTTAACTTCACAAAATTATTTGAATAGTATTACCATCACAGACATAGAATAAAAGGTACTCTGATGCGTTTCACCCACTCTCTAGTGGCGCTTCATCAGAGACTCAATGAAAGTACAACACAATCCATCCTTAAAAGGGGACTACTTGCCCTCACACCTGCCCACAACATAACCAATTTAAAGATACATGCAAACAATTCATTAAAAACAGAAATAGTACAAATCATTGACAGTGCTATCTTAGACTGATGTCCACAATTCCATAAGTACCACAAGTCATTATATGGAGTTACCTAACAAAATATGATACTATTAATCCGCTATATTTAAAGCAGATTTTAGCTCTCACATCCGTGATACAATGTATATCTATTTGGTGTATCCAGATGCTCAATAAAAATAACGCAACAGAAGGACAATTGATCTATGCAGAACAGGAGTTCACAAGCCCTACTCATAGCCTACGTAACTGCAATAAATGAACCCCACACACTACATAAGTACACCACGAATGTGGATTTACAATTTGCATAAAAATCTATACTGCACGTACAGTTATCTACAGTAGATTTAAACTCTTTACTGATGTCAATCATACTACAAGTCAAGCAACCTCTGCTCCCATATTTATGATTTCCTATGGTATTTAACCAAGTTTTCCCACTCCTTGATCTCATTACCATGCTTGGTGCTAGTGTTTTAGCCAATATCATAGTTTTTTTTGGACACAAATTTGCAAATATCCACTGTATCTTTCAGAATCTCATCTGTAGCCAATAAATGTAAATTCTTTTTGAGTATATGTACTATTTATGGGAATTGTTTCATATATTCTGTTGTAAATAAAATGTCTCCTTTTTGTATACCCAAATTTTTACTTTTTATATTCTTAAAGGAACATGAAACCCACACTTTTTCTTTCATGATTTAGAAAGGAGTATGCAATTTTAAACAACTTTCTAATTTGCTTCATTCTCTTGATATCCTATGCTGAAAAGAATACCTAGATAGGCTCATTAGCTACTGATTGGTGGCTGCACATAATACCTTGTGTGATTGGCTCACCCATGTGCATTGACATTTATTCAATAAAAGATATCTAAAGAATAAAGCAAATTGGATAATAGAACTAAATTAGGATGTTGTTTAAAATTGTATTCTCTACCCGAATCATGAAAGAAACATTTTGGGTTTAGTGTCCCTTTAATCCTTTCCTGTGATTATCCTATTTCAATCCTTGCACTACTCAGTAGCTCTGGGTCATAACCCCTCTTTTCCAATCTTTTACACAGTTCTAATGACTGTTCCAAGTACACACCCAATTCTTGGGTGTTCCTTCTCAGCCTGATCAGGTGACGCGGGTGGCATGATTTTGCGTGCAAGATGGTATTACCCGCACTTGGTTTTCTGAAGGTTCGTGACACCACTACCTTATTCATTGCATCACCCCTCAGTGCCACGTCCAGAAAGTCAACCCCAAGTTGGTTGTGTATCCCTACGAATTTCAAAGTCATGTCATTCATATTCAGAATGTCATGAATTCTTCAAATCGTGCTTCGTAAGAGGTTCATCTATGACCAAAATAACATCATCGATGAATCTTTTGTATAATATTATATTGTCAACAAAAGGGTTATGTACATCAAAATTAAATTAAATTCCCAAAAGCCTACATAGAGATTTGCAAATGAGGGGGCATATTTTGCCCCCATTGCCGTTCCGCAACATTGTAGGTAAAATGAACCATCAAAAGAAAAGAAATTATGTGTGAGTAAGAACTTCAACACTAGGCAAATGAATGAAATGATATCTGTACTGAAACCAGTAAATTTGTTTAGGAAATAACTAACCGCTTCAATCCCATTAGCATGGGGTATAACAGTGTACAATGACACAATGTCCGCCACAACCCAGGTGTACCTCTCACTCCACATCAGCACATCCAGGCATTCCAACAGATGATGTGAATCTCTCACATAAGAATGTAGGCCCTTAACTATCGGCTGTAAAATATCATCCATCCACTCGGACACTGGCTCCAAAAGGGAGCCAATGCCCGAGACTATTGGCCTCCCCGGTGGGTTCACGGGATCCTTATGGATTTTGGGTAAGTAGTGGAAGAGGGGCACAACTGGATGATCGTGGGGCAAGGTGCCATACGTCTTCCTCACTGAATACTCCTAATTCAACCCCGCCATCCAATAGGCTAAGTAACTCCCTTCTAAATAAATTTGTGGGATTACCTCTTAGTTGCAGGACACAAATACTTATATCTTACTGACGATGCGCTTCTGCAAAATAATCTTTTTTGTCCATGACCACAATATTACCTCCCTTATCGGAGTTTCTAATTACAATGTCATCATTATTTTGCAGAAGACACAAAGCTTTTTTCTCTAACACAGTTAAGTTCGAAATGTGTTTTTTGTGTGACTCTCATTTACACAATTTGCTAATTGTACTATCTGTCTCTCCACACTCTTTTGAAAAAGGTTCAGAGCTTGTCCTCTATACTGAATGGGGTAAAAATCAGATTTACTTTTCCTGGGTTTATGCGGTCTAGTATATGACAAAGGATTATCACTCTCAGCATTTAGGATACTAATGTGTTTAACGCACACGCATCCCTAAAGGAAATACATTCATTATTTTCAACAAATGTTTAATCACTATTCACACAGGATGAGTGCACATCAGGATTCAGGCTAAAAATCTCTTAAGAGTTAATTTTCTCACAAAACTTATTTACATCAAGTAAGGTAGTGAATGGTGAGAAATTACGGGAGGGTGCAAAACTCAATCCTTACTTAATACACTGATCTGGTCTGCACTCAGACTGTGCGATGAAATATTTATCACACTTAAATCCAAAGTCCCATTAGCATTTAGGCCTTTTTTCTTTGTGTTTTTCCTTTTGGATCTCCTGGTTCTCCTAATGGGACCCTCTGTTCCTTTTTTGAGACCTTGGACGTACTACTGGTTCTTCTCCGTCGGTGCCATCAGCCGAAGTGACCTGCAGAGAATGGGAGCAAACAGAAGAAGCAGAAGAAAAAGAAGAGGCTTCAGAAGATTTCAGGGAGTCCTAATCAGTTGTTTCTCCCTCTGTGGAAGAAAAGACCACTTTTTTGTTCTTTTTCTTGTAATAATTTTTCAGAATCGGTTTAGGAAACGCTACACGCTAGATAGTCCGTCAGCTGTTGCGGCTGTGATTTCACTTTGCTTGGAATATTTAACCTAGAAAGGGAACACTCACAGCAGTGCTAGAATGTTTGACCTAGAAAGGGAACACTCACAACAGTGTAGGAATGTTTGACCTAGAAAGGGAACGCTCACAGCAGTGTAGGAATGTTTGACCAAGAAAGGGAACACTCACAGCAGTGTTGGAATGTTTGACCAAGAAAGGGAACACTCCCAGCAGTGTTGGAATGATTGACCAAGAAAGGGAACACTCCCAGCAGTGTTGGAATGTTTGGCCTAGAAGGGGGAACACTCCCAGCAGTGTTGGAATGTTTGGCCTAGAAGGGGAACAGTCACAGCAGTGTTGGAATGTTTGACCTAGAAAGGGAACACTCACAGCAGTGTTGGAATGTTTGACCTAGAAATGGAACACTCACAGCAGTGTTGGAATGTTTGACCTAGAAATGGAACACTCACAGCAGCATTGGAATGTTTTGACCTAGAATGGAAACACTCACAGCAGTGTTGGAATATTTGACCTAGAATGGAAACACTCACAGCAGTGTTGGAATATTTGACCTAGAAATGGAACACTCACAGCAGCATTGGAATGTTTGACCTAGAATGGAAACACTCACAGCAGTGCTGGAATATTTGACCTAGAATGGAAACACTCACAGCAGTGTTGGAATATTTGACCTAGAAGGGGAACACTCACAGCAGTGTTGGAATATTTGACCTAGAAAGGGGACACTCACAGCAGTGTTGGAATCTTAGACCTAGAAAGGGAACACTCTAGCAGTGTTGGAAAGTTTAACACAGAAGGAGAATACTCATAGCAGTGTTGGAATGTTTAACCCAGGGTGGATAAAAATCATTGATTTTTTTTTTATTTATATCAGATTTTTTTTGGATTTAAATAGGATTTTTGTTAAATAAAATCCTTTATGAGGAAAAATCTATCTAAAGATAGTTTCTATTTAAGATATATTATAATACAAAGGTTATTCATCCTGAAATATAGATTAGTTATTAATTTTTTTTTTTTTTAAATAGTGTTTTAAACGTTAAAGGGATTTGGTATTCGGTATGTGCAACAACAAAAAATGTCAGTGCTGAATATATTAGTGTTAAAGTGTAACACACAAATATCTGATCAAATAAAGATGGGTGTGTATGTATGTATGTATGTATGTATGTATGTATGTATGTATGTATGTATGTATATATATATATATATATATATATATATATATATATATATATATATATATATATATATATATATATATATATATATTCTACACACCCCTGTTAAAATGTCAGGTTTCTGTGATGTAAAAAAAATGAGACAAAGATAAATCATTTCAGAACTTTTTCCACCTTTAATGTGACCTATAAACTGTATAACTCATTGAAAAACAAACTGAAATCTTTTAGGTAAAGGGAAATAAAAATAAAAACTAAAATATGGTTGCATACGTGTGAACACCCTTTTATAACTGGGGATGTAGCTGTGTTCAGAATTAAGCAATTACGTTCAAAATCATGTTAAATATAAGTCAGTACACACCTGTCATCATTTAAAGTGCCTCTGATTAACCCCAAATAAAGTTCAGCTGTTCTAGTAGGTCTTTCCTGACATTTTGTTAGTCGCATCCTACAGCAAAAGCTATGGTCAGCAGAGAGCTTCTAAAGCCTCAGAGGGATCTCATTGTTAAAAGGTATCAGTCAGGAGAAGGGTACAAAATAATTTCCAAGGCATTAGCTATACCATGGAATACAGTGAAGACAGTCATCATCAAGTGAAGAAAATATGGTGCAACAGTGACATTACCAAGAACTGGATGTCCCTCCAAAATTGATGAAAAGACGAGAAGAAAACTAGTCTGGGAGGCTGCCAAGAGGCCTACAGCAACATTAAAGGAGCTGCAGAAATATCTGGCAAGTACTGGCTGTGTGGTACATGTGACAACAATCGCATGTATTCTTCATTCGTCTAGGCTATGGGGTACAGTGGCAAGACGGAAGTCTTTTCTTACAAAAAAAAACATCCAAGCCCGGCTAAATTTTTGCAAAAACACATCTGAAATCTCCCAAAAGCATGTTGCAAAAGATGTTCTGGTTAGATGAAGTTGAAATTTTTGGCCATAATTCCAAAAGATATGTTTGGCACAAAAACAACACTGCATATCACCAATAGAACACCATACCCACAGTGAAGCATGGTGGTGTCAGCATCATACTTTGGGGTTGTTTTTCTTCAGCTGGAACTGAGGCCTTAGTCAAGGTAGAGGGAATAATGAACAGTTCCAAATACCAGACAATATTGGCACAAAACCTTCAGGCTTCTGCTAGAAAGCTGAACATGAAAAGGAACTTCATCTTTCAGCATGACGACCCAAAGCATACATCCAAATCAACAAAGGAATGGCTTCACCAGAAGAAGATTAAAGTTTTGGGATGGCCCAGTCAGAGCCCAGACCTGAATACAATTCAAAATCTGTGGGGTGATCTGAAGAGGGCTGTGCACAGGAGATGCCCTTGCATTCTGACAGATTTAGAGTGTTTTTGCAAAGAAGAGTGGGCAAATCTTGCCAAGTCAAGATGTGCCATGCTGAAAAACTCATACCCAAAAAGACTGAGTGCTGTAATAAAATCAAAAGGTGCTTCAATAAAGTATTAGTTTAAGCGTGTTCACACTTATGCAACCATATTATTTTAATTTTTTTATTTTTATTTCCCTTTACCTAAAAGATTTCAGTTTGTTTTTCAATTGAGTTGTACAGTTTATAGGTCAGATTAAAGGTGGAAAAAGTTCTGAAATGATTTATCTTTGTCTCATTTTTTTACATCATTTATATAGAATCAAAAAAGGTAGGCACAGCACTATTAAGCCAGCATAACTCTAGTATTAGACTGAGTGCACAGGAATAATAGGGGTCCTGCAGCCCCTTGGATACAAAATATAGCAAAGGAGAATCACAGCACTTTCTTTAGGATAACATCCTTTATTGAAGAGACAAAAGATAAAACAAACAGCTATGTTTGGGCCTACATAGCTCTTATTCATGCTGTAGAATACAGGTAACATCCTTAATTTATAGCACCTGTGCTTAACTGTTTAACCCTTTCTTGTAACACATACATCATCTTCTCTAAGGTGTGCTGCCATCTAGTGGATTTAAAAAAGAATTGAATCTCCACCTGTAGATTACAATAAAATGTGTTTAAAAACAATTCTCCAATATATGTTGTGAACAGATTCACAAACTACTTGAAAAATATCTGTCAGAAAAATTAACTAAAAAATTATAAAATCATTACAAAAACAAATATAAATCATAATCCTTGTTCAAACCTATAGGATGTTGGGTATCCAGATAATGTACCCACCATCTCTTTTTTTTTTAAGTAACAGTTCCCTATTACCTCTCCTCAATTTTGGGATGTGATCAATTCTTTGGAACCTAAATTGGCTGACTATGTCCTGGCATGGTGAAGTGTGCTGATACTGGCAATGTCATATCTTTATTCCTGATACTGGATTTGTGTGCACTGATTCTATCCATAACAGGGCAGATAGTTTCCCCCACGAAGCCCTGCCCACATGGGTCTTTAAGGAGATATACCACATACTTTGTGTCACACGTGAAAAATCCCTTAATTTCTCTTTTTATGTTATCATTGGTTTGAGCAATGTACTTCCCTTTAATCATTGAGTTGCATTGTGCACATCCTAGGCATGGGTATGTGCCTTTCTTAGGTGTAGTCAAATAATTGATACCTCTCAATTTATTACTCCCTACGTCTGCACGTACCAATGTGTCCTTAATGTTTTTACCCTTTTGAATGATTGAATAAGAGGAATTTAAAATTCAGTGATGCTAGGCAGGGACTTACTGAGACGATATCAATGTTTTTTAAGGACTGATGTAATCCTATAAATATACTTAAATTCAGTGCAAAAAATAATCTGTTCTTATTCATGTCCTTATTCTTGTTTTTGATATTTTTATTAAGGGATTCTTCCTTACATTGTGTCACCACCTCCTTTGGATAACCTCTATATGGCCATTTTATTCAATCTTATTCCCTGAAGGCCTTTGTCTTTTACATTACGAATGGTCCTGCTGAACTGAATTTTGGGATTGTATTAAACACCCTTTGAGGATGAAAACTTTTGAAATGCAATTTCGATCACTGGGTTTACTTTAAATATCTGTTGTTAATTTCTGATCTTGCTTATACACAGTAGTACAAGAAAAGTCACTTTAACCATTGTACAATCAAGGGTACATTTCAAACTGTTGGTTGTACTATTTAAATCTTCCAACATATTTTTGGAGAGACTTCAATGTGCCCCCACACGCACACACACGCCAAACACATCATCGATATAGCGCAGCCATATCCTACAGTTCTCTTGATAAAGAACATTCGTATATACATGCTTTTTCTCAAACTGGCTCACAAATATGTTGGCGTATGAGGGGGGGCTACTTTGGAACCCATAGCAGTTCCATTTTTCTGTTAGTAGGAATATATCTTGAAATAAAAAGTAATTAAGATTACATTGCATTTTACAGACTTTTTCTAAAAAGTATCCAGTGTCTTTCAAGAAGGATAATTGTTTAGAGGCAAGGGGAATCAAAATTTTGTCTTGGAAAATTGCAATATTAGAGAAGACTGAGTAAGTACCCATAACAATCGGCCGCCCGGAGGTTCTTTCAGGTTTTTTATGTATTTTTGGTGAGGGTATAAAATACTGGTATTATGGGATCTTGTTTAATGAGAAATGCTGCCACATTTATGGGGATGACACAAAGTAAGCAAGGATCCCTTAATAAAAATATCAAAACAAGAAATAAGGACATGAATAAGAACAGATTAATTTTTGTACTGAATTTAATGACTATAGTGATAGGATTACATCAGTCCTTAAAAAACATTGGTATCTTCTCAGCAAGTCCCTGCCTAGCGTCACTGAATTTCAAATGCCCCCTATTCAATCATTCAAAAGAGTAAAAAACATTAAGGATACATAAGTATGTGCAGACGTAGGGAGTAATAAATTGAGAGGTATCAATTATTTGACTACACCTAAGAAAGGCACATACCCATGCCTAGGATGTACACAGTGCAACTCAATGATTAAAGGGAAGTACATTGCTCAAACCAATTATAACATAAAAAGAGAAATTAAGGGATTTTTCACGTGTGACACAGAGTATGAAGTATATCTCCTTAAATGCCCATGTGGGTGGGGCTATGTGGGGGAAACTATCCACCCTGTTAAGGATAGAATCAATGCACACAAATCCAGTATCAGGAATAAAGATATGACATTGCTAGTGTCAGACCACTTCACCATGGAAGGACATACAGTCAGTCTATTGAGGTTCCAAGGGATTGATCACATTCCGAAATTAAGGAGAGGAGATAATAGGGAACTTTCACTGAAAAAAGAGAGGTATAGTGGGTACATCATCTGGGTACTCTACATCCTATAGCTTTGAAAAAGGATTATGATTTACATTTGTTTTTGTAATGATTTTATATTTTTTTAGTTAATTTTTCTGTCAGGTATTTTTCAAGTAGTTTGTGAATTTGTGCACAACATATTGGAGCATTGTTTTTAAACAAATTTTATTGTATCTACTGGTGGAGATCCAATTCTTTTTTATATCCACTAGATGGCAGCACACCTTAGAGAAGATGATGTATATGGTGTATAAAGGGTTAAACAGTTAAGCACAGGTGCTATAAATTAAGGATGTTACCTGTATTCTACAGCATGAATAAGGGTTATGCAGGCCCGAAACATAGCTGTTTTATCTTTTGTCTCTTCAATAAAGGAGTTATCCTAAAGAAACAGTGCTGGGATACTTATTTGAGATATATATATATATGTGTGTGTAGAGAAAAGCGCTAAAAGGGTCCCAGATAGATCAATGGATATAAAATCTGCTTGTAATATACCTTGGCCAAGTATAAAGTGTTGGACTCACAACACAGGCTGTAGTCACTAATTTGTAGAAGACAGTGTTAATGTACTGAGTTCAGACTGTGCTTCAAAACAAATTGAGAACATTGTTAATGAACACTGGCACATCTTAAAGAAAGATCCAGTTCTTGGAAACCATTTACCTCAGAGACCTTTGGTAACCTATAAATAAAAAAACTTAAACCTTAAAAACATTCTATCCCCAACAAAACTCAAAGCAAGTAAACCTAAGGGAGGTGAAACTAACCATCAACTTGTGAAAGGCTTCTACAAATGTGGGATAAAGAACTGTGAGTGCTGTAAAACAAACAAGTGGAGATAAACAAGAAAACAAATGGATTATCAATAACAGTACCAGCAATCCAAATCCAATCGTATATGAATTGCAAATCACAATATGTAGTTTACGGAATTGAGTGCACATGCAAAAAAAATCTATATCGCTAGAAACAAAAATAATTCTAAAAACCAGACTTCTAGAGCATTTGAAAAACATTGAAGGAGAAACGTCAGAATATGGTCTGAGTAGACACTTTGAGGAATTACACAAGAAAAACCCCAATGAATTCACAATCAAAGCTATTGAACAAATACCGAAGTCATGGAACAATGATAGATTGCTACAATTAAGAAAAAGGAAACGTACTGGATCCACTTTTTAAACACAAGGGAACCCATACGGTCTGAATAGAGACATAGACCTAGCAGCCTTTCTATGAAGAACCCATGAAACATTAGGTGGTGGATTCTATCTCTGAGGAAGTGGGCATAGGACCCACAAAACGCGTAAGAATTTGCGCACCATTTTAGCGCATAGACTCCCACTTCCGGTTTCTTTGAAACCAACCACGCCGGCATGTACACGCTTTTTTCTGACTCCTCCATTTTATACACCAACCAACAAGTTTTTAACAGATAAGTATCTTTTTAAATCAATACGATACTCACGTTTTTTTTTATTCATTTTATATCCGCTGCACCTATTTAGATTAGCTCTCTCCTTTTATCAGGATATTAGTTTGGCAGCTCATTTTTACGAGGAAGGGTTTTTAAACAACGCACATTTTCCAACTTTCTAAATAAGGACATAATACCCAGCACATTGCGCATCAGTACACCCCTCCATTCTTATACATACTCCTTTAAACCCTCTTTCCTTTTTTATCTACATCCCTTAATTTGGCATTGAATTTTGTATTGGATTCTCTCATTTTTACATACCGTGTTTACACGGTCTGGAAACTGACTTTCACATACTTTCCACGAGTAAGTCCAAGTCAGTTTTCCCAGACCCAGAGAAAAAAACTGGAAATAACTAATTAGCTCTGTCTTTTAGTTGATTTGTATGTCTTTTTTTGAGTGCCTTGTTGTTTATTTATGTATCATATATACTAATAAAATTTTAATTTTAAGCATCTGAACTCAGTACTTTAACGCTGTCTTCTACAAATTAGTGACTACAGCCTGTGTTTTGAGTCCAACACTTTATACTTGGCCAAGGTATATTACAAGTGGATTTTATATTCATTAATCTATTTGGGACCCTTTTAGCGGTATCAAATATAAACAATAGAATATAGCAGGTTTAAGGTATTCCACAAAAATATTGTTCTGAGGGAGGAAAACACACCCTATTATTGGATAGCGCTTGAAACTCACCCTCAACATTTTTTATCCTTGAATATAGTATATATATATATATATATATATATATATATATATATATATATATATATATATATATATATATACATATATATATACACACACACATACACACATATACACATACATACATACATACACACATACATACATACACACACATACTTTCCAAAATATAGAAGGCACTCACTGGTTCTTGAAAGAAAGAATGACTCCTTTATTTGTGACGTCTCGGTGTCACCCCCGTTTTCAAACATATGTATGAATATGTATATATTATAATATAAAATCAAAAGGCTAGATTACGAGTTTTGCGTTAGAGGCTGTGTGGTGCTAACGAGCAATTTATGCTCACCGCTCACTTACAGACAGCGCTGGTATTACGAGTTTTTCCAAACCCGGCGTTAACTGCAAAAAAGTGATCGTAGAGCAAAATTTTGCTCCCCATCTCACATCAATACCAGCGCTGCTTACATTAGCGGTGAGCTGGCTGAACGTGCTCGTGCATGATTTCCCCATAGGAATCAATGGGGGAGACCCCGGCTGAAAAAAAAGTCTAACACCTGCAAAAAAAGCAGCGATTAGCTCCTAACGCAGCCCCATTGATTCCTATGGGGGAAAATACATTTATGTCTACACCTAACACCCTAACATGAACCCCGAGGTCTAAACACCCCTAATCTTACACTTATTAACCCCTAATCTGACGCCCCCGACACCTACATTATATTATTAACCCCTAATCTGCCACTCCGGACACCGCCGCCACCTACATTGTACTTATGAACCCCTAATCTGCTGCCCCGAACATCACTGACACCTACATTATATTTATTAACCCCTAGTCCCCAACATCGCCACCACTATATTAAAGTTATTAACCCCTAATCCTAAGTCTAACCATAACCCTAACAACCCCTAATTTAAATAAATCTAAATAAAATTACTATCATTAACTAAATGATTCCTATTTAAAACTAAATACTTACCTGTAAAATAAACCCTAAGCTAGCTACAATATAACTAATAGCTACATTGTATCTAGCTTAGGGTTTATTTTATTTTACAAGCAAGTTTGTATTTATTTTAACTAGGTACAATAGTTATTAAACAGTTATTAACAATTTAATAACTACCTAGCTAAAATAAAGACAAAAGTACCTGTAAAATAAAACCTAAGTTACAATTACACCCTAACACTACACTATAATTAAATTAATTCCCTAAATTAAATAAAATTATCTAAAGTACAAAAAACCCCCACTAGATTACAGAAAATAATAAAAAAAATTACAAGACTTTTAAACTAATTACACCTAATCTAATCCCCCTAACAAAATAAAAAAGCCCTACCCTGCACTAAATTACAAATAGCCCTTAAAAGGGCCTTTTGCGGGGCATTTCCCCAAAGTAATCAGCTCTTTTACCTGTAAAAAAAAAAAATTACAAATCCCCCCAACATTAAAACCCACCACCCACACAACCAACCCTACTCTAAAATCCACCCTGTGTTAACAATGTTCTTCAATCTGAGCTAATTGGTAACATCCATTCAATCTTGATAAAGGCTTTTCACAGGCAGATACGCGTGGATGTTACCAATTAGCTCAGATTGAAGAACATTGTTAACACAGCTGAACAGCCCCCAGGACCGCTGCATCTGAACCTGCAAAATGAAAATTAAATACACGGAAGTATTCGGAGGATCGGCGATAGGGGCAGAGAAAACTTGCAACACAATCCTGTAAATGCACGCACTATTGGGAGGACAAAGTTTGAAAACATTGGTCAGCTAAACCCATGTGACCAGAACACATACAACAAGGATATACCGTAACGGTCAGAAACACCGTAGGTACCTTGATATATTCGAACTGTTTTTAACACTTGAAACAAATTAACTCATATATACAACTTTGAAGACTCCACTGTATTAAGTTCATCACCAAACTTGAGTTTGACTAAATTCAAAACGGATAAACTGACTATAATATTTTGGATCAGTTGTAACAAACTGGGAAAGAAACAAACAGTTTGCATTTAAAAAGTTGACAAAGCTACATATGTATCAAAAAGTATATCTGATTACAATAGACCCAGTATACTTAAAATTGTAAGAGATACATTGGACAACTCTTTTAACGTATATCTTGAATCTTTTTAAAAAAAAAGACATTTTAACGACATCAATGTTATTTTTATACAACCTTTTTTTATTATGCCTTTTTTTGCCTTTAATCAACAAAGAGCACAGCAAAGCTCCAGATAATTGTTTATAATGAGTATTAATATTTCGTATGACAATTAAATTGATAGTGCTTAACACTTTTTATTCAAATCTTAGTTAAACCTAATTTAAGAATTAGAGGACCACTAAAATTACAGCTTAGTATAAGCAGAACATTAAGTAATATAAAAATTTTAGGAATAAAATATATATTTTGGGTAAAAATTGTGGATAATATTAGCCAAAATTGCTGTACTATTTAGTAAGAAAATCTTCACTTTAGACCTGTTGAGATCAACACTACACTGATCGTCCCCAATTATTTTTAACTGACACTGAGAATAAATTTATATCACATTGGTTAAGTAAACAAATAGGTAAAGAAACCTTATTAAGATATTGGGATTTTTTCAATCTTAATTAATTATTAAACTAATACATCAACACTTAAAGATCACTCAAAAATTACATAATTAGTATTAAAGCTATCACAAAGCAAATTTTATATAAAAATGTTATTTAATCCAGCACATTAGGTTATTAGAGATATCTAAAAACTCGTTTTTATTTTGCACTTGGACACTATAACACTGCTATCAAAAAATCTTTTTCATAAAGGTATATAGAATAATCAGATTGCCGCAGGTGCCACCTTCACCTATCTTTTTTATTTCTTGTAAACTATACTGTGGAGTCATTTGTGTGAGACCCCACCAGTAAGGGAGGCTATATTCTGGTTTTTGAGTTTATATAATTCTAAAAAAAAAAACACTTCTGTAATGGCTAATATTTTGCATTCAACTTAAGAACCGAGGTTGAGAAACACTGGCCTAGATTGATTAAGTACCCCCAACAGGCTAGGTTTTCATTATAGCTGAACTAGAGCACAGCTAATTATCTCACCTGTGCTCAAGTTCAGCTGTAATGAAAACCTGGCCTGTTGGGGTACCCGAGGACCGTGGTTGAGAAACACTGATCTAGGCCAGTGTATTGAAATTTTCAGTATAGGTGGCGGTTTCAACAGGCAAAAAGCAGCTTTTTGGAATCAGATAGTAATAGTTACTTTACCATTATTATTTGTAAACAATTTAAGGTCAAATGGATCAATGGGAAGGAACATACTAAGGAGGAGAAAGTTTTATAGTACAATATCCAAAATCAAAGGATATGTAAATATTCTATTAAAACCAACAAAGAACTACAAAAATATCTAAGAAATGAAATCATTAACAACTATTGATATTATGAATATATACAAAACAATATTTTCTTCTCAAATACCCTTAATGCAAGTTGTTCAAGCAATACTTCATGCCTTTACTCTATAATAACATAAAACGCCACAGTTTTACTAAAAATGATATTTGCAGTGCATGTAAGAAAATGCTGCTTGGCAGCAAAAAGCCATTTCCCAATACAATACTTCATGTGCATAGTTTAAAAGATGACTTGTGTAAGAACAGTTCATTAAAAGAACGAGAGAATAAGAGATGCCGCGTAAGGTCATATTTCAAAGAGATGAAGATGGTACACTCCATTATGTTGTAATCAGCCACTCTCTTTCATCTTAAGGGTTTTAATAGTCTATACTAATTTTGAGAGTGGAGAAAACAGTCCTTTCTTTACCTTAAGGATAAAATGTTAAATTGTTCTTCGAACAGATTGCGTTATTCGCTTTATTTGAAGCAGACTGTATTGATGTTGCCAGCTATTTTTTTTCTCTCTACTTAATAAGAAAAACATTCAAATAGTTGTAACTTTGCTTCCTAAGCAAACTGTGCTTTATAGATGGGACTTGCTCTGTGCGTGACACACAGGAACATCAATCAGGTCTGAATTTTATTTCAATTTGTTATGGTTGCTGTCTAAGTGAAAAAATGCTTATATCGTGAAAATGTCTCTGAAATATATGTGCACATAATGTATTCACAAGGGGGGACTTATACAAGAAGAAACAAATCTGTCGCAATCCAATCTGCATCATAGAAAAAATAAATTAATACAGGTAGAGAAAAAATTGCACCCTACATTCACTAAAATATTTAGCAAACCCTTTTCTGCCATAAACTAAAAAGGACAGTATATGAAATACTGTTTCATATCTGGCAAAGATGCTGAATTTGTCATTTTCTATAATGTATTGCTTTCTTATACTTGAGAAAAAAATATTATTTCAGACCTAAAAGGTGAATATACAAAACAAATATACAAAATATATCCAATGACTGGTCTCTCATGAGTCCTCTATGATGTCAGCTGACAGAAGATGCACTCAGTTTGGATAAAAAAAAAATTGCAGAAATAAATTTAAAAAAAAGCAACAGTGTAATGATGTAAATGTTCCTAATTTTGAAAATCTTTAAAGGGACAGTAAAGTCAAAATCACAACTTCTCATTTTACTTCTATTATCAAATTTGCTTTGCTCTCTTGGTATGTTTTGTTGAAAAGTAAACCTAGGAAAGCTGATCGTAGCTCAGGAGAGTGTACGTGTCTATAAACAAGGTTGCAAAATGGCTAAAGACCTGTGCACGCTCCTGAGCTCACCTAGGATTAGTCTTTAACGAAGTATAACAAGAGAACTAAGCAAAATTGATCATAGAAGTAAATTGGAAAGTTGTTTAACATCTCATGCTCTATTGAATAGAGATGTTAAACAACTTTCCAATTACACTTTCATGATTCAGATAGGGCATGCAATTTTAAACAGCTTTCCAATTTACTTTTATCATAAAATGTGCTTTGTCTCTTGTTATTCTTTGTTGAAAGCTAAACCAAGGTATGCTCAAAATAATTCCTAAACCGTTGAAGGCTGCCTCTTAACTCAGTGCATTTGTACAGTTTTTCAGAACTAGACAGCACTAGTTCATGTGTGCCATATAGATAACATTGTGCTTACTCCCATGGAGTTATTTCTGAGTCAGCACTGATTGGCTAAAATGCAAGTGTTAATAGCCCCTAAGATAAGGGGGCAGTCTGCAGATGCTTAGATACAAGGTAATCACAGAGGTAAAAGTGTATTACTATAACAGTGTTAGTTATTCAAAACTGATGAATGGGTAAAAAAACATAATTTATGCTTACCTGATAAATTTATTTCTCTTGTAGTGTAGTCAGTCCACGGGTCATCCATTACTTATGGGATTATATCTCCTTCCCAACAGGAAGTTGCAAGAGGATCACCCAAGCAGAGCTGCTATATAGCTCCTCCCCTCACATGTCATATCCAGTCATTCGACCGAAACAAGACGAGAAAGGAGACACCATAGGGTGCAGTGGTGACTGAAGTTTAATTAAAAATTTAAACCTGCCTTAAAGACAGGGCGGGTCGTGGACTGACTACACTACAAGAGAAATAAATTTATCAGGTAAGCATAAATTATGTTTCCTCTTGTTAAGTGTAGTCAGTCCACGGGTCATCCATTACTTATGGGATACCAATACCAAAGCAAAAAGTACACGGATGATGGGAGGGACAAGGCAGGAACTTTAAACGGAAGGAACCACTGCCTGAAGAACCTGTCTCCCAAAAATAGCCTCAGAAGAAGCAAAAGTGTCAAATTTGTAAAATTTCGAAAAAGTGTGAAGTGAAGACCAAGTTGCAGCCTTGCAAATCTGTTCAACAGAGGCCTCATTCTTAAAGGCCCAGGTGGAAGCCACAGCTCTAGTGGAATGAGCTGTAATTCTTTCAGGAGGCTGCTGTCCAGCAGTCTCATAGGCTAAACGTATGATGCTACGAAGCCAAAAGGAGAGAGAGGTAGCTGAAGCTTTTTGACCTCTCCTCTGTCCAGAGTAAACGACAAACAGAGAAGAAGTTTGACGAAAATCCTTAGTTGCCTGCAAATAGAACTTCAGGGCACGGACTACGTCCAGATTATGCAAAAGTCGTTCCTTCTTTGAAGAAGGGTTAGGACACAAAGATGGAACAACAATCTCTTGATTGATATTCCTGTTAGAAACTACCTTAGGTAAGAACCCAGGTTTAGTACGCAGAACTACCTTGTCTGAATGAAAAATTAGATAAGGAGAATCACAATGTAAGGCAGATAACTCAGAGACTCTTCGAGCCGAGGAAATAGCCATCAAAAACAGAACTTTCCAAGATAACAGCTTGATATCAATGGAATGAAGGGGTTCAAATGGAACAACTTGCAAAACGTTAAGAACTAAGTTTAAGCTCCACGGCGGAGCAACAGTCTTAAACACAGGCTTAATCCTAGCCAAAGCCTGACAAAAAGCCTGAACATCTGGAACTTCTGCCAGACGCTTGTGTAGAAGGACAGAGCCGAAATCTGTCCCTTTAACGAACTAGCAGATAAGCCCTTTTTCTAAACCCTCTTGTAGAAAAGGACAATATCCTAGGAATCCTAACCTTACTCCATGAGTAACTCTTGGATTCGCACCAATATAAATATTTACGCCATATCTTATGGTAAATTTTTCTGGTAACAGGTTTCCGAGCCTGTATTAAAGTATCAATAACCGACTCCGAGAAGCCACGCTTTGATAAAATCAAGTGTTCAATCTCCATGCAGTCAGTCTCAGAGAAATTAGATTTGGATGGTTGAAAGGACCCTGAATTAGAAGG
The DNA here is from genome assembly GCF_027579735.1 of Bombina bombina. Taxonomy (NCBI): domain Eukaryota; kingdom Metazoa; phylum Chordata; class Amphibia; order Anura; family Bombinatoridae; genus Bombina; species Bombina bombina. The sequence continues at coordinate 398,740,548 of NC_069503.1, read as the reverse complement.
TCCTGCCTCAGAGGCAGAGACCATGGTGGACAGGACGACATTGTCCACTAGGTCTGCATTACCAGGTCCTGCGTGGCCACGCAGGCTCTACCAAAATCACTGATGCTCCTCTCCTGTTTGATCTTGGCAATCAGTCGATGGCAGCATCGGGAATGGTGGAAACACATAAGCCATGTTGAAGACCCAAGGGGCTGTCAGAGCATCTATCAGCGCCGCTCCCGGGTCCCTGGATCTGGATCTGTAACAAGGAAGCTTGGCGTTCTGGCGAGATGCCATGAGATCCAGATCTGGTTTGCCCCAACGATGAATCAGTTGAGCGAAGACCTCCGGATGAAGTTCCCACTCCCCCGGATGAAAAGTCTGGCGACTTGGAAAATCCGCCTCCCAGTTCTCCACGCCTGGGATGTAGATCGCTGACAGGTGGCAAGAGTGAGACTCTGCCCAGCGAATTATCTTTGAGACTTCCAACATCGCTAGGGAACTCCTGGTTCCCCCTTGATGGTTGATGTAAGCCACAGTCGTGATGTTGTCCGACTGAAATCTGATGAACCTCAGAGTTGCTGAGGCCAAGCTAGAAGAGCATTGAATATTGCTCTTAACTCCAGAATATTTATTGGGAGGAGTTTCTCCTCCTGAGTCCATGATCCCTGAGCCTTCAGGGAATTCCAGACTGCGCCCCAACCTAGAAGGCTGGCGTCTGTTGTTACAATCATCCAATCTGGCCTGCGAAAAGTCATCCCCTTGGACAGATGGAGCCGAGAAAGCCACCATAGAAGAGAATCTCTGGTCTCTTGATCCAGATTTATTAGAGGGGACAAATCTGAGTAATCCCCATTCCACTGACTGAGCATGCACAATTGCAGTGGTCTGAGATGCAGGCGTGCAAATGGTACTATGTCCATTGCCGCAACCATTAAGCAGATTACTTCCATGCACTGAGCTACTGACGGGTGTGGAATGGAATGAAGGGCACGGCAAGAATTTTGAAGCTTTAATAACCTGGACTCCGTCAGGTAAATTTTCATCTCTATAGAATCTATAAGAGTCCCTAGGAAGGGAACCCTTGTGAGTGGTAATAGAGAACTCTTTTCCACGTTCACCTTCCACCCATGCGACCTTAGAAACGCCAGAACTATCTCTGTGTGAGACTTGGCAATTTGAAAACTTGACGCTTGTATCAGAATGTCGTCTAGGTACGGAGCCACCGCTATGCCTCGCGGTCTTAGTACCGCCAGAAGAGAGCCCAGAACCTTTGTAAAGATTCTCGGGGCCGTAGCTAACCCGAAGGGAAGAGCTACAAACTGGTAATGCCTGTCTAGAAAGGCAAATCTTAGGTACCGACAATGATCTTTGTGAATCGGTATGTGAAGGTAGGCATCCTTTAAGTCCACTGTGGTCATGTAATGACCCTCTTGGATCATGGGTAGGATGGTTCGAATAGTTTCCATTTTGAATGATGGAACTCTTAGGAATTTGTTTAAGATCTTTAGGTCCAAGATTGGTCTGAAGGTTCCCTCTTTCTTGGGGACCACAAACAGATTTGAGTAAAATCCTTGCCCTTGTTCCGTCCGCGGAACTGGGTGGATCACCCCCATTAATAAGAGCGTACACAGCGTAGAAACGCCTCTTTCTTTATTTTGTTTGCTGATAACCTTGAAAGATGAAATCTCCCTTGTTGAGGAGAAGCTTTGAAGTCCAGAAGGTATCCCTGAGATATGATCTCCAACGCCCAGGGATCCTGGACATCTCTTGCCCAAGCCTGGGCGAAGAGAGATAGTCTGCCCCCCACTAGATCCGTTTCCGGATAGGGGGCCCTCTCTTCATGCTGTCTTAGGGGCAGAAGCAGGTTTTCTGGCCTGCTTGCCCTTGTTCCAGGACTGGTTAGCTTTCCAGCCCTGTCTGTAACGAGCAACAGTGGAGCGGAGGAAGTTGATGCTGCTCCTGCCTTGAAGTTACGAAAGGCACGAAAATTAGACTGTTTGGCCTTTGATTTGGCCTTGTCCTGAGGAAGAGTATGACCCTTACCCCCAGTAATGTCAGCAATAATTTCTTTCAAGCCGGGCCCGAACAAGGTCTGCCCTTTGAAAGGAATATTAAGCAATTTAGATTTAGAAGTCACGTCAGCTGACCATGATTTAAGCCATAGCGCTCTGCACGCTTGGATGGCGAAACCAGAGTTCTTAGCCGTTAATTTGGTTAAATGTACAACAGCATCAGAAACAAATGCGTTAGCTAGCTTAAGTGCTTTAAGCTTTTTCATAATCTCATCCAATGGAGCTGTGCGAATGGCCTCTTCCAGAGACTCAAACCAGAATGCCGCAGCAGCAGTGACAGGTGCAATGCATGCAAGGGGCTGTAAGATAAAACCTTGTTGAACAAAAATTTTCTTAAGGTAACCTTCTAATTTTTTATCCATTGGATCTGAAAAAGCACAACTATCCTCCACCGGGGATAGTGGTACGCTTAGCCAAAGTAGAAAACTGCTCCCTCCACCTTAGGGACCGTCTGCCATAAGTCCCGTGTGGTGGCGTCTATTGGAAACATTTTCCTAAATATAGGAGGGGGGGAAAAGGGCACACCGGGGCCTATCCCACTCCTTGCTAATAATCTCTGTAAGCCTCTTAGGTATAGGAAAAACGTCAGTAAACACCGGTACCGCATAGTATCTATCCAGCCTACATAATTTCTCTGGAATTGCAACCGTGTTTACAATCATTCAGAGCTGCTAATACCTCCCCTAGCAGTACGCGGAGGTTTTCAAGCTTAAATTTAAAATTAGAAATCTCTGAATCCAGTCTCCCTGGATCAGATCCGTCACCCACAGAATGAAGTTCTCCGTCCTCATGTTCTGCAAATTGTGACGCAGTATCAGACATGGCTCTCCCATCATCAGCACGCTCTGTCCTTAACCCCGAGCAATCGCGCTTGCCTCTTAATTCTGGCAATTTAGATAATACCTCGGTCATAACAGTAGCCATGTCTTGCAAAGTGATTTGTATGGGCCTCTCTGATGTACTTGGCGCCACAATATCACGCACCTCCTGAGCGGGAGGCTAAGGTACTGACACGTGAGGAGAGTTAGTCGGCATAACTTCCCCCTCGTTGTCTGGTGATAATTTCTTTACATGTAAAGATTGACTTTTATTTAAAGTGACATCAATGCATTTAGTACACAAATTTCTATGGGGCTCCACATTGGCCTTCAAACATAGTGAACAAGCAGATTCATCTGTGTCAGACATGTTTAAACAGACTAGCAATGAGACTAGCAAGCTTGGAAAATACTTTCAAATAAATTTACAAGCAATATAAAAAACGCTACTGCGCCTTTAAGAAGCACAAAAAGCTGTCACAGTTGAAATAACAATGAACTAAATCAGTTATAGCAACCAAAATTTCACAGTAAATGTATTAAATTAGCAAAGGATTGCACCCACCAGCTAATGGATGATTAACCCCTTAATACCCAAAAACGGATATCAATTTAACAAATAACGTTTTTATCACAGTCAAACACACTGTCACAGGTCTGCTGTGACTGATTACCTCCCTCAAAATGAATTTTGAAGACCCCTGAGCTCTCTAGGGGCGTCCTGGATCATGGAGGATGAAGTAGGAAGACTGTGACTGAATTTTTACTGCGCAAAAAAACGCTAAAATAGGCCCCTCCCACTCATATTACAACAGTGGGAAATCTCAGTTAACTGTTTCTATGCAGAAATAAATGTTAGCCATGTGGAAAAATCATGCCCCAATAAGTTTTATCACCAAGTACCTCACAAAAAACGATTAACATGCCAGTAAACGTTTTGAACATTAAAAGATTATTTAGTGTTATTAATAAGCCTGCTACCAGTCGCTTTTACTGCAGTTAAGGCTCAAACATTACTTCAGCATTAACAGTATTTTCTTAGACAAATTCCATTCCCTAGAAAAATACTTCAGTGCACGTACACTCATCAGCCTAATACCAGTCGCTACCACTGCATTCAAGGCTGTACTTACATTACATTGGTAACAGCAGTATTTTCTAGTCAATTCCATTCCTTAGAAAAATAATTTACTGCACATACCTCGTTTGCAGGGGGGGCCCACATGCTATTCCCCTTTCTGAAGTTACCTCACTCCTCAGAATGTGCGAGAAACAGCCAGTGGATCTTAGTTACTTCTGCTAAGATCATAGAAAACGCAGGCAGATTCTTCTTCTAATACTGCCTGAGAACAAACAGCACACTCCGGTGCCATTTAAAATAACAAACTTTTGATTGAAGACATAAACTAAGTTTAAAAAACACCACAGACCTCTCACAACCAGGGCCGCCACTAGAAATTTTGGGGCCCCTGACTTAACCATTGATCCGGCCCCCCCCCCCCCCTTTGACATGTGCAATTTTTGACCAAGTGACTAAAAACATATATGCACTTTATTCTTAAGTTTCTATTTAAAGTTAAAGGTAGTAACATACACTGAAACACACACTCACACATAAGGATTCACATATAGACACTCTAGCAAACACGCAAAGAAACTCAGACACAGACACCCAAACAGACACTTAGCACTTGTTTACATTGACCTGACAAGTAATGAGGTAAACTACAGTTTTGTAGATTTGTAGATTTAGAAAACAAAATATGGAGTTCTGATTATCTTTTTGTAAAGGAAGATGCCAACTAAATGATGACAACAGCATGCAGTGGATGAAAGGAAGGGCCCTGAACTGTCTAAACAATAATTTAAAGGTTAAATGGTAGATTGGTGACTTCCAGAAAGGTCTCATTAGTCTCAAAGTCTGTAGAAAGATGTGAATAATCAGTAGTAAGGTTAAAATGTCCTAAAAAGGAACAGACAATGGATGGACACACACAAACACAAACTCAAACTTGCACATACACCCAAGGAAACACCAAAAGAGACAGCCTCAGAAAACACACAAAGACATACACACACACACACAGAGAGACACCCACAGAAAACACAGAAAGACCTACATACACACCCTCACTGAGACATCCACAGAAAACACAGACATACACACCCACCCTCACAGAGGCATCCAGAGAAAATACACAAAGACAAACACACGCCCACCCTCACAGAGACACCATTAGAAAAGCTCAAAGACATATGCACACACCCTCACAGACATCCACAGAAAATGCACAAAGACATACACACCCACCCTCACAGAGATACCAACAGAAAAAAATACATACACACTCATAGAGACACAAACCAAAGCACAAAGACATAAACACAGACACCCACAGAAACAGGAGGAAACATTTATGCACCTTGCATCCCCTAAATCAACAGTGTGTGACATGCATGATAAAAAAAAAATGCAGAATCAATTTTTACAGAATCATATTTGTAAATGTGCAAACAAAAATAATTCTGTGAATTCAAAATTGTACATTAATGATCTGGGTAGATGGCTAGATGAAGAAGAAAAGTACTTTTAAAAGGTTGACATATGTTTGTTTGATATTTTCCCCAACCAAGAGCACAACTTCAAATATAGTGTACAAATGTTCCCATCTGTCAGCTGTACTTGTGGATTTTGAAAATGCTGTACTCTATATGGTCTTGGTGGAACCATAAGCTGTGGTACTCATACCATTAGATCTGGTTAAATGCAGGATTTAAGCTTGTTGGTATGCATTTCAAAATTAAGTCAGTTGTAGAGTAAACTTAACAGATCTCATTTCCAACACTGAGCAATCTTAGTCTGAGAGTATAACATGTTATGCAGATGTAAAAATCTTAGATAAAATGTCTCCTTGTATCTGGAAAGTCCTTGCATAAAGGGGCAGTAAACTGGAATGTAATATATATCATTTGTGTATTGAGGAGGAAACATTTCTGCATGGTTTTAAATATAGAATTTCTACAGCATTGTCAAATAATCATAAATACACTGCTTCTAAAAAAATTTGTTTTTATGGACCCCTGGCCCCACCATACAACTACTACCACACTGAAGTTACAATCTTAAATTGCACAAAGAAATAAAAAACATTTTCTAAGTAATTCTTACCTCCTCTGCAAATGAAAGTGATCAGCTGTCTGACTCAGGCACACACTCTACAAACAAAGTACCAAGTCTGTCTCACACTGTGCATAGTGGTTTAGTGCACACTCAGATATCCTCTCAAATACTAATACTTTACTCCTTGTAATAACATTTCCCATGCTCAATTAGCACTCTGCTGTAGTACCCACTGGTGGCTGCCAAAATTTAAAAAAAAAAAATTTTTTTTTTTGTTCTTGCCTCATGGGGCCCCCCTAGCCCATTGGGCCCCTGACAGGAGTCACCCCTGTCACCCCCTGATGGCGGCCCTGCTCACAACGACCTATCTATGTTGAGTGCAAGAGAATGACTGGGTATGACATGTGAGGGGAGGAGCTATATAGCAGCTCTGCTTGGGTGATCCTCTTGCAACTTCCTGTTGGGAAGGAGAATATCCCACAAGTAATGGATCATCCGTGGACTGGATACACTACAAGAGAAAAGGGGTTATCTATCGTTTTAAACAATAACAATTTTTAAGTAGAATGTCCCTATAAGTTTAATTTTGACTAGACTGTCCCTTTCTTGTGCAGCTTGTACCCTGGAAGGATGAATAAAAAATAGATTTAAAGTATATGTAAATATGCATAAAAAAAAAAAATCTGCATCTGGATACAAAAATACATATATAAATAAAAATATTTTTTATTATTAAGCAGCCTATGATCATAACTCTTGAGTATTTATTAACTTATCTCCATTGCTGTAGCCAAATAAGCCCCTATACCTATTAAGCAAGTATGTAGGAGGGTCATGTTCTGAATTCAATGGTATTTCCTCCAATCTGTCAGGGGACACATGGAAACATGACAGTTTTCAGATTTAAATTGCAGGAAATAAAATAAAAATGCATTGCTTTTTTTTTCTTTTCAAGGGGAATTCAGATATTAGTTTATCAAATCTGTAAGAACATCAATGTGTGAGCACATGTGAGTTAACTAGCAGTTTATAGGCACAATTCAAAAAGCTGTACATGACACTTTATTATTAAAAAAAAAAAGATGCATTCTAATATATATATTTTATATATATATATATATATATATATATATATATATATATATATATATATATACACACACACATACATACACACACATACACATATACAGTATCCCACAAAAGTGAGTAAACCCCTTACATTTTTGTAACTATTTTATTATATCTTTTCATGTGGCAACACTGAAGAAATTACACTTTGCTACAATGTAAAGTAGTGAGTGTACAGCCTGTATAACAGTGTAAATTTGCTGTCCCCTCAAAATAACTCAACACACAGCCATCAAAGTCTAAACTGTTGGCAACAAAAGTGAGTAGACCCCTAAGTGGAAATGTCCAAATTGGGCCCAAAGTGTCAATATTTTGTGTGACCACCATTATTTTTCAGCACTGCCTTAACCCTCTTGGGCATGGAGCTCACCAGAGCTTCACATGTTGCCACTGGAGTCCTCTTCCACTCCTCCATGACGACATCACAGAACTGGTGGATGTTAGAGGCCTTGTGCTCCCCCACCTTCTGTTTGATGATGCCCCACAGATGCTCAATAGGGTTTAGGTCAGGAGACATGCTTGGCCAGTTCATCACCTTTACCCTCAGCTTTTTTTGCAAGGCAGTAGTCGTCTTGCAGGTGTGTTTGGGGTCATTATGTTGGAATACTAAGGGAGGGGATCATGCTCTGCTTCAGTATGTCACAGTATATGTTGGCATTCATGGTGCCTACAATGAACTGTAGCTCCCCAGTGCCGGCAGCACTCGTTCAGGCCAAGACCATGACACTCCCACCACCATACTTGACTGTAGGCAAGACACACTTGTCTTTGTACTCCTCACCTGGTTGCTGCCACAAATGCTTGACACCATCTGAACCAAATAAGTTTATCTTGGTCTCATCGGACCACAGTACATGGTTCCAGTAATCCATGTCCTTAGTCTGCTTATTTTCAACAAACTGTTTGCAGGCATTCTTGAGCATCATCTTTAGAAGAGGCTTCCTTCTGGGATGACAGCCATGCAGACCAATTTGATGCAGTGTGACAGGCTGACCCCCCACCCCTTCAACCTCTGCAGCAATGCTGGCAGCACTCATACAACCTCTGGATATGACACTGAGCATGTGCACTCAACTTCTTTGGTCGACCATGGTGAGGTCTGTTCTGAGTGGAACCTGTCATGTGAAACTGCAGTTTCAGGGTCTTGGCAATCTTCTTATAGCCTAGACCATCTTTATGTAGAGCAACAATTCTTTTTTTCAGATCCTCAGAGAGTTCTTTGCCATGAGGTGCCATGTTGAACTTCCAGTGACCAGTATGAGAGTGATAACACCAAATTTAACACACCTGAGATCTTGTAACACTAACGAGTCACATGACACCGGGGAGGGAAAATGGCTAATTGGGCCCAATTTGGACATTTCCACTTAGGGGTGTACTCACTTTTGTTGCCAACGGTTTAGACATCAATGGCTGTGTGCTGAGTAATTTTGAGGAAACAGCAAATTTACACCGTTATACAGACTGTACACTCACTACTTTACATTGTAGCAAATTGTAATTTCTTCAGTGTTGTCACATGAAAAAATATAAGATATAATAAAATATTTACAAAAATGTGAGGGGTGTACTCACTTTTGTGGGATACTGTGTATATATATCACACACACATTATATATATATATATATATATATATATATATATATATACACACACACACACACACACACACACATATACAGGTGAAACTCGAAAAATTTGAATATTGTGCAAAAGTTCATTTATTTCACTAATGCAACTTAAAAAGGTGAAACTAATATATGAGATAGACTTATTATATGCAAAGCAAGATAGTTCAAGCCAGGATTTGTCATAATTGTGATGATTATGGCTTACAGCTCATGAAAACCCCAAATCAACAATCTCAGAAAATTAGAATATTACATGCAATCAATAAAACAAGGATTGTACATAGAACAATATCGGACCTCTGAAAAGTATAAGCATGCATACTGTATGTACTTAGTACTTGGTTTGGGCCCCTTTTGCAGCAATTACTGCCTCAATGCAGCGTGGCATGGAAGCTATCAGCCTGTGGCACTGCTGAGGTGTTATGGAAGACTAGGATACTTCAATAGCGGCCTTCAGCTCATCTGCATTGTTCGGTCTCATGTCTCTCATCTTTCTCTTGGCAATGCCCCATAGATTCTTTATGGGGTTCAGGTCAGACGAGTTTGCTGGCCAATCAAGCACAGTAATCCCACGCTAATTGAACCAGATGTTGGTGGTTTTGGCAGTGTGGGCAGGTGCCAAGTCCTGCTGGAAAATGAAGTCAGCACCCCTATAGAGTTTGTCTGCGGAAGGAAGCATGAAGTGCTCCAAAATCTCCTGGTAGACGGCTGCATTGACCCTGGACTTAATGAAGCACAGTGGACCAACACCAGCAGATGAAATGGCTCCCCAACAGCAACACAGACTGTGGAAACTTCACACTGGACTTCAAGCATCTTGCAGTGTGTGCCTCTACATTCTTCCTCCATACTCTGGGTCCTTGGTTTCCAAATGAGATGCAAAATTTGCTCTCATCAGAAAAGAGGACTTTGGACCACTGAGCAACAGACCAAGTCTGTTTTTCTATAACCCAGGTAAGACGCTTCTGACGTTGTTTGCTGTTCAGGAGTGGCTTGACAAGAGGAATACGACATTTGAAGCCCATGTCCAGGATCCGTCTGTGTGTGGTGGCTCTTGATGCACTGACTCCAGCCTCAGTCCACTCCTTGTGAAAGTTCCCAACACTTTTGAACGGCCTTTTCCTGACAATCCTCTCCAGGCTGCAGTCATCCCTGCTGCTTGTGCACCTTTTTCTTCCACACTTTTCCCTTCCACATAATTTTCTATTAATGTGCTTTGATACAGCACTTTGGGAACATCCAACTTCTTTTGCAATTACCTTTTGAGGCTTTCCCTCCTTATGGAGGGTGTCAATGGTGTTTTTTTTGCACAACTGTCAGGTCAGCAGTCTTTCCCATGATTGTGATTCCTACTGAACCAGACAGAGACCATTTAAAGGCTCAGGAACCCTTTGCAGGTGTTATGGCTTAATTAGCTGATTAGAGTAGGACACAGAAAATTAGAATATTGTGAAAAGGTGCAATATTCTAGGCTCAGAGATTGTGGATTTGGGGTTTTCATGAGCTGTAAGCCATAATCATCACAATTATGACAAATCACGGCTTGAACTATCTTGCTTTGCATGTAATGAGTCTATCTCATATATTGGTTTCACCTTTAAGTTGCATTAGTGAAATAAATTAACTTTTGCACAATATTCTAATTTTTAGAGTTTCACCTGTATATATACACACAAACACACACACACACACACTGTATATATCCTGTATATTTGGTCCACATAAAAATATGAAAATTTTATGAGCTTTTGTGAAAAACAAATTGTTAAAATGAAAATAGCAGCAAACAACCTGGGTAATCGTTAAATCATAGCAACAACAAAAAAATTTATAACAAGACTGGAATGTGCAAACTGAAACTCTCAATGAGCCTGAAAATCACATGTAATTTGTATTTATTTATGTTTTCTAGGGCTAATAGCGCAAAGGTAACTAAAGTATTTAAATGTAATGTAGGTGCAGACAAGACTGAAAAGGGAAATGTTTTATACAGTGTGAAATACAAAGGAATAGTTGGGTCTATGGATGTTTGATTTCTAAAGAAATATGGGGAAGTGTTTGAAGTACAGGAAGAAAGTGGAAAAGTACCTTACATTATTTATTGACTATTGGTCTCATAATATGTACCCAGCCTAAGGACTGACATTCATACATACAAAACAATGTTGTACCCATATATCATGACTCCTTGATTGACTCCTCAAATTTCAACAAAGTTGTTGAGCCCTGTTATTAGATAATAAAATGCACTGTCAGTAACACAAAGTTTTCAATTTACACAATAGGGAACAAGTGTGTCCTTTTTAAAGAGCCAGTAAAGTAAAAATTAAACTTTCATTGTTCAGATAGAGCATACAATTTTAAATGTTTCCATTGTACTTCTATTATCAAATTTGCTTTGTTCTATTGTAATCCTTTGTTGAAAAAAGGCTACATAGGTAGCCCCAGGAGCAGCAATGTACTACTGGGAGCTAGCTGCTGATTGGTGGCTGTACATTTTCTCACCTGGTGTGTTCAGTCAGCTCCCAGAAGTACACTGATGCTCTTTCAACAAAGGATACCCAGAGAAGGAAGTACATTTAATAATAGAGGTACATTTAAAAGATGTTTGCTGTGTCTGAATCATGAAAATTTAATTTTGACTTTACTGTCCTTTTAACAAGTGGTGGAGTAGAATGGCTATAGAAAAAAGCATAATTTATGCTTATCTAATAAATTCCTTTCTTTTATGGTGGGGAGAGTCAATGACCATTCACATGTGGGGATAAATTCCACTAGGAGGAGGCAAGGATAACCACACAATAAGAGCTTTTAAACCCTTCCACCTCCCTGTATGGCTCAGATTATCGTATAGCTGAGCCGAGTAAAAGGTTCCCAGAAAGGAAGGAAAGGTTAGAATAGATGCAAATAAATACTGCTGTTACGAAATTGCAGTGAGACGATGCATTCACATTTTAAGATTTACATTACAGTGAGATGTGTTCATATAAATACATATTATAAAACAGGGGAAAAAATAAGCATTATTTAGAAATCAGAGGGTATATTTTTGTAGGATTGCCCCACCCCTAATTTACCTTAGGTATAAATTACTCCCATTTTTTTCTTACTTAAAGCGACATGACAACCATTTTTTTTTTTCAGGCTTCAGATAGGAAATACAATTTTAAACAACTTTCCAATTTACTTCTAATATCAAATTTGCTTCATTCTCTAGTGGGAGCTGGCTAATCATATCCAGTCAGCCAATCACAAGAGACAAAAAATGTGTGCAGGCACCAATCCCAAGCTAGCTCTCACTAGTGTAAGATATGTACTTATTCATTTCCCACAACAAATACCAAGTGAACAAAGTACAATTTAAAATAGAAGTTAATTTAAGTGTCTTAAAATGACATGCTCTATCTGAATCATGCTAGTTTACCTTTGACTTTCCTATCCCTTTAAATGTTCAATAAATAACGAGCTTAGTTGTCAGGGCACATGACTTGAAACAATATTTAGTACTTCAATTACACTGGCATTATTAAATACCGAAACCAATGGAAATATCTACTCAACCGATATAATTCACAATTCCAAATAAAAGACCATATGTAGTTTAAGGAGGATATAAGGGGAGCTCGCTCATGGTATTATGATCATGATGCTTGTTGTTGTACATTTATGGAAGGGATAAATATACTTGTAACATTATTACAGTAAAAATGATAAAATGTTTAATAATGCTGAACATTTATGTGCAAGAACTAGATGTAATTTAAAATGTAACACATTTATTGAACGCAGATAATTAAATTTAAACCTGCTTAAAGATTCATTGAACTTACATAGGAATGCAGATATTGCACAATTGACAGCTATTACCATAGACCAGTTCCACACCTGGTTTGCAGCAGTTTATCCCAAGTGTTTTTTATTTAAAGGGATAGAAAAGGTCAAAAATAAAATGTGCATAGGTGCATTTTAATTTGAAATAGAAGAATTTTTGCAATACACTTCCATTAGCAAAAGAAAAGTTATTACTGCGTTTTAGGAGCATACACACATATCCTGTGTATGCACTAGTAGTCAAACACACCTTCTCAGGTGGTCAGCCCCCTCTCTGAGCAAACATGGTGTTTGAATACTGGTGCACAGGAACGGATATGTGCGTATGCTGCTGAAAAAAACAGTAATAACTTTTACTAGAAGCATTTTTGCTAATAGAAGTATATTGCGAAAATGCTTCTATTTAAAACTGAAATGCAGTCATGCACAATTTTTACCTTTCTGACCCTTTAAAGGGGCAGTAATTACAAGACATTTCTGTTGTGTTGCCTTAGATTAACATATCAGCCAAATCTTAACATTTTTAAACAAATTCATATCCTTTTTACTGTAATTATTTTTAATACCAACTCCACCCAGCATTTGCTTTATTTGGAAGAGCCAATGTGAGCTTTAGTCCACAGACAATAAGGCTAGCCTCTCATAAAGTTAGTATAAAATGCATTGTTTTATAAAGCCATTAGGGAGAGATATGTAACAGGGTTAGCAGCCAGCAGGTGCATTTCTGAGAATTACAAATTCCTACATTTTCAGAGCTAAATTACATAAAAAGCATGTCAAAATAAATAATGAAAATATACAGAATTACTAAACATTTTATTAAATAATCTTAAGTGTTTACTGTCCATTTAAATAACTGGGGCATAACTAGGATCCTAGAGAACCAAGGATGCGTTATTTTCAGACAATAAAATCTTAATCCAGAGAAAACATCTAAATCTTTAGAAATATTTATAAACAGCATCATCAGAATTTAATAGCTCTTTTAAAAGATTTTTATGAAAGCAATACACAAGTGTGCTCTTCTTCATGTAACATCACATAAAAGATTCAGAATAAAAGAGTTTTCTGAAACATAAAAGGGAGTGTCTTTCATTATTTAGGTAGAACATACAATTCTAAACAACTTTCCAGTTTACTTCTTTTATAAAATTTGTTTCATTCTCTTGGTATCATTTGTTGAAGGAGGAACAATGCACTACTGGTTTCTAATTGAACACATGGGTGAGCTAATGGTAATCAATATATATATATATATATATATATATATATATATATATATATATATATATATATATATACATACATACACACACACACACACACACACAGTATATATATATATATATATATATATATATATATATATATATATATATATATATATATATATATATATAGCCACCAATCAGCAACTAGAAGTGTTTGCTGCTCCTGAGCTTACCTAGACAAACCTTTCAGCAAAGGATAAAGGAAGCAAATTAAAAGCATGAATGTCTAATTATGACTTTACTGTGCCTTTAAGCCTGATTTCATTATCACACTGAAATAATGTTTGCATTGAATATGTAAGTTATGTTGATCTGGAATTTATATTGTATGTAGAGGTTAAGATGATCTTGCAAATGTAATTCTAATTTGATTTTAGTATGTTTGAGATGTAGAGTGTTGGGTACTGATATGGCCATGTACAATCAAAAATTAATCTTGTATAATCTTCAAAGACTAAACTGAGTGAACCTAGAAACAACCTAACCTATTATTAATGTTAATAAAACATCTCTTACTGTAGAAGTTAACTACTAATTGAAGAACTAAAACTGTTTTTTTGGGCATGGTTTAAACACAAACACATATCTACTGAAAAGATTTGCACTGTTTGTTTGCTAGCACACCACCTTCACCTATAATTGGTCAATTAACTGTTCACTCTGTGGCATAATAAACTGTATCTCTGTCAATGAAGAGGTTTTATGTCACCACCAGTTTAAACACTTTATAACAGCAATTAAAAAATAAGCCCAAATCTTCAGCACCACGGACAGAGCACTCAACATTAAAGTGAATGTAAATTTTGATGCTAAAGTGTCCGGTGTTTAAAAATTTGATTAAAAACAGGGGCACTTTAATTCATCAAAATTTACATTGCATTCCTGTTGTGGAAAAAAAAAAAAAAAAAAAAACTTACCTTTTAAACTTGACAGCAACTCCAGCTTCCTCCGGTCGTCGCAAGCGATTTCTGATGTCAGAAATGATGGAGAGCTCATCCTCCAATCACAGCTTCCCCCCGGGGGAATCAGTGTCTGATTCAAAGCTGTGATTGGAGGAAGCCGGATTCCTCATTTTAGACCCAAGAAGAGGCTTTGCAACGGGTGGAAGAAGCTGGAGCTGCTGTCAAGATTAAAAGGTAAGTTTTTTTTCACAACAGGAGTGAAATGTAAATTTTTATGAATTAAAGTGCCCCTGTTTTTAATCGAATTTTAAAAAAAAAAACGGGCACTTTGGCATCAAAATTTACATTTATTACCCATTCCCCAGTTTTGTGATTATCTTGTATCTAAGCCTTGGCAGACAGCCCCCTTATTTCAGTTCTTTTGACAGACTTGCATTTTAGCCAATCAGTGCTGACTCATAAATAACTCCATGGGAGTATATATATATATATATATATATATATATATATATATATATATATATATATATATATATATATATATACACACACACACACACACACACACACACACACATACACATACACGCACACATTCTTAAACATACATATATAGTATATAGACACACACACACATTGGAGCCCTTTCCACTGAAACACTTAGCCATATTCATTTTAACCTCTTTAAAAACTTTTCATCAATATTAAAAAAAAAAAAATAATTAAAAAGTGTATAGATGAGTGTAATAGTTTATTTTTACATCAGGTCTCAGGTCAGGCTAAATATTATAGCGTAGTTTCCGCTTTCGCTCAAGTGCAACCTATATGAGTGCAAGTTAGGTCGTTTGTGATTTTCATTAAAAGTATAGGTTGCGCTAGGGCAATGTCAGCCACGCTACCCCTTCTCTGGTAAATGTGATAATAGAAAGGAAATGCAGTAACACTTGGCTTGAATTTCAATCACGCAATTGATTTTTTTCTGAAGAATTTCAAAGTTTCCTTTGATTTCCCACAGGACAGCTGTGGCTAATCACCTATATATGTATAAGAGGTGTGTACTCTGTACATGCTTAGTAGAAGCTGGTGACTCAGAGAGAGTTCACATAAAAACACCATCTACACTACTCCAACAATGAGCATGTGTCATTTTACAATTGTTTGTTTACACCAGCTCTTTTGCGGACAGGTTTATGTATGTAAAAGAGCTAGTGGAAACAAATCATTGTAAAGGATATGCTCAGGAGCATTTTTACAAACATTGTTGCAGACGCTGCTGCTTTTCAACAAAAAAGACTTGGAAATAAAGAAGTAAATTTGATAACAAAAGTATATTGAATTTGTTACAGATCTCAGAATGAAATGAACTAAACTTTGAAAGAGATACACCGTTCATTTAATTCATGGTTTAAGGATAGACACATGTACACTAAAATAATTTACATGGGGAATTTGCTTGGAAACATATTTAACCTGCATCTATGATGGACTAACAGTACACCTCTGTTTGTAATGTCCAGTGGCATTATAAAGAAGCCGGGTGGGGGCAGTGTAATATTTTCTACTATTATATAATTTTCTGCTATCCAAAGCACACATTAATTTAACATAAATGCATTTAATGATAATTTGTGCAAAAAAATTGAACATTTTTTAATATTAGCTCTATTTAACTTAATATTGACTACAATTTTAGCAGGGAAGAAGTGAGCAGCAATACACTACTGAGAGCTAGCTGAATACATTGGCTGAACCAATGACAAGTTGCATATATGTGCAGCCACCAATCGCCAGCTAGCTCCCAATAGTGCATTGCTGCTGCTGAGGATATGTACATATGCTTTTAAAAAAGAAAAGGATGCCAAGAGAACAAAAAGGCACTTTATTGTGCCTTTAACATCTTGGCTGCATATAGTCAATGACGATTTACTGTGACACACATCTAAAAAGGGACACTAAACCCAATTTTTTTCTTTCATGATTCAGATAGAGCATGCAATTTTAATCAATTTTCTAATTTACCCCTACTATCAATTTGTCTTTGTTCTCTTGCTATCTTTATTTTAAAGCAGGAATTTAAAGCCTAGGAGTCAGACCATTTTAGGTTCAGTACCCTAGATAGCACTTGCTTATTGGTGGCTACATTTAGCAAACCAATAAGCAAGCCTAACCCAGGTTCTTAACCAAAAATGAGGCGGCTTGTAAGCTTTACATTATTGCTTTTTAAATAAAGATAGCAAGAGAATGAAGAAAATTGATAATATGAGTAAATTAGAAAGTTGATTAAAATAGCATGCTCTATCTGAATCATTAAAGGGACACTGAACCCAAAAAAATTTTTTTAAGTGCTCCTAAGTAAGGTAGTGAAGTCATTTTCTAAAATGTACCTGCGAACAGCATATTGAGGGAGGGAGCACAAAGCCTAAATTTTTAATTCTTTATAATCATTTAAAACTAATTATTATGCATAATTACTAGATGAAACCAGATATGTTTCTTCCCCAATGTTAGCTTAGTTCACAAGCTGATCAGTCTACCATATAGTTTTACTATAGAGTAACTGATACTACTGCAACCTAAAGCACCCTCTACAGGTCGCTTCTATAAAGTTGCTACACACACTGCTGCCATATAGTATCTACATTAGTATATACTCCTAATATCAATTTTTCTTCATTCTCTTGCTATCTTTATTTAAAAAGCAGGAATGTAAAGCTTAGGAGCCAGACCATTTTTGGTTCAGAACCTGGGTTTATGCTTGCTTATTGGTAGCTAAATGTAGCCACCAAAAAGCAAGCGCTGTCCAGGGCTCTGAACCTAAAAACGGGCCAGCTCCTAAGCTTTACATTGCTGCTTTTTAAAATAAAGATAGCAAGAGAACAAAGAAAAATTGATAATAGGAGTGAATACAAAAGTTGCTTAAAATCGTATGCTCTGTCCAAATTATAAAAGAAAAAGTTTGGGTTTAGTATCCCTTTAAGCTGAATTTTGAAAGTTTAATTTTAACTTATCTCTTTTTTAATCTGACATAATGTGTTTTTTATATACAAATACAAATAATTATTAAAGTTTTCTTAAAAACAATTCTACTGTTCATGATTAACTTATTTTGCTTATGTACAATTATTAAATGAAGATTGTAATTAAATTCTAGTAGACCTTTTGCAGCTTGTTCACTTTAGGTTTTGTGAAATTATTCAAAGCAAACTATCACAAAGACTGTTTACCACATACATTGATCCATCAAATAGAAACTTTTACAAGGTTTTTTTTTTTTTTTTTTAACAGCCTTGTTATTAAAACTGAATGCAATTTACATTCATAAAGTAACCTTATAACCCCCTGCTGAGCATCTTTATTTGCCTCCAAAGTTTTATTATAACCAATATATTTGACTGCTGCACTAAACATGACGAGCTAAATTTCTCATCTGGGGTCCATCAAGCAAGACCAAATAATCAGTGATCTCAAGACGTTCCCTGGAATTGCTGCATATTGCTAAAATGATACATGGCACAGAGTCATATTACTAAATGTTACACAAGTTTAAGTGCATATATATATATAACAGCAGTAATTATAAATCTAAGAAAAATTAATTTTCGGTGAAGACACAGTGATTTAAATGCACAATTTAATTTAAACATTTAAATTTAAGTACAGGAGTCAGTGATTTCCTTTTTATGGCTATTTCTACAAGTTGTTCAGGGTATGTTCTGTACTCTTAGCTGCTTAAGTTGAGTTATAAATCATGTTCATCAGATGACCTGTTTTAAAATCAATGTTCGCTTCATCATTTTTGTCTGAAGCATCTAATTACTCACAATTGATTTAAGGATTGAAAGTATATCATTAACAAGAGGCAGATATAGGCACTTCCTACATGAATAATTGGATTTTGAAAACAGAATTAACTTAAGCACTTCCATCATTTACAATACGATGCACCCTATGCTAAAGTTGTGTCATTTCTATTTGTAATGTATTAGCCAGCATGGTACCACAAGTAGCTGGTGTACCTGTTCAAAATAAAAACTCCTAAATCCTAAAACAAAATTCTACATATAAATGCAACACATACAGGGGGCGGAGCTTGGCAGCGCAGGTAAATGGCTGCATGATCTGTTAGCTCCTAGGCCCCACTACTCAAACCTTATAAAAATAGCCTGCAAAAATAGGAGAAACCAACCAGAAAATACACTTAAGAGTGCTGGGATACCCGGAGCCTGTTTCACCAATAGGTACACCCTTTCCGACACAAGCTCAGAGGACACCACTGCGGCCTGAGGCTAACACAATGAGGCAAGCTGTGCACATCATAGGAGGCAAGAAGGAATATATGGCACTTGCATAAGCCTCACCGCGGATCCTGCCTGCGCTGTGGGACACGCCCGCTCCAAAATATCAACTGGTAGCCAGAAAGGAGAAGATTACATTGCAGCTGGAGGTTTGGGCCTACAGGCAGCCACGCTACTAAGCAGCTTGGGACAGTGACAGGAGACATCAGAGACATGCTCCAGTAACGGCCAGAATGGAGGAACAGCTAACAGCAGTGAATAGAGGGCTAAGCAAGGTTTGCAGCTCATATAATCATAAGATGCAGAGGGACATCACAGGTCCTAATCAGGGGGGGCAAAATAATTCATATAACCAGTCCAACAAATACACAACTACCGATAATCCTGAAACAGAGAAGAGGAGAGATCCATAAGCATACAAACAGAGGCAGACTCATAGCACAAGAAAGCAAGCAGATGCCTGCTGGGGATGCTACAGAGTGTTAAATCTCTGGCAATACTAACTTGCAATACACTCACTTTACCCACTGAAACAGGGCAGTTGTGCAGGGTGAGATAACTGCATAAGGACACCTCCACTAATACATCCAGACAAGGGGATATCACAGAAACATTCAACAATAGTGCCTTAAATAAAGGGCCTACAGAGTACCATTGGTACTGGTCATGCCAGGCCGCAGAGCAAAACTGAAGCACAAAGCAAAACCAAATCAATTCAGCAGTACTTAAAGACACAAGAACCAGCCAACAACACACAAAAGATGGAATCTGTAAAACACCTAGAGCAGTCAAATCGACAACAAACCCCCTCCACCTCAAACACATCCCAAATCCTGACCAAAGAGGACATAAACTCACTATGCACAAAAGAAGATATAAAAGAAATAGTTGGGGAGGTTAAAAATTGGTACGGGAATTAAAAAATGACATATCAAAAGTAACCAGCAGAGTATCGACCTGGAAGACTACCACAACACCACATGTAACGACGTCCAACATATCTCAAAAATAGTGTATGATCAACAAGAAACAATACACCACTTATTGGAAAAGTAGAGGACCTGGACAACAGGGGAAGGCGTAATAATTTACGTATATGCGGTATCCCTGAGTCAGTACAACCATCTGCAATCGAAGGCTGCTTACAGGCCCTGTTCAGAACAATTAAAGGCACTAGTAGCTCCCCGGATATCAAAATTGAAAGGGCTCAAAGAGCACTAAGAGCAAAGCCGCCACCGAAGGCACCGCCCAGAGATATCATTCTGAAATTACTCAACTATAAGGATAAGGAGGAAATTCTTCGCCATGCAAGGCAAAAAAAAAAGATCACACATGCAGGCAACCACAAACAGGTTTTCGCAGACCTTAGTCAAACAACGTTGCAGAAAAGGAGAGATTTACACTTTATTACAACAGTACTCAGGGAGCAGAACATTCCGTACAGGTGGGGCTTTCCAGTAAGCGTTATAGCAAACAAAGGTGGCACCACTGCAATATTTAAATGCCTGGATGATCTCTCTAATTTCAATGAGGCGATACAGATCAACATACCAGACCCCGAGGAAAGACAGCACAAAATGAAGGGAAAGCAGCCAGCAAACAAACAGACCGAGAGACCTGCAGAAGGGGAACATGAGGCCTCATACCCCAACAGACTCTCAAGAAACTGATCCCATAGAAAAATAAGTCTGTATATCAGACAAACTGGACTAATAATCTCCTAATCGTTATAAAAAAGGCTAAAGGTCGTATGATATTTTACTCTATTAGATATTTTAGTATAGGTTTGAGGGTGGGGATACTACCCTTATAATAGCATTTAATTGTTACTGAAACTGCATTTGTCTATTGTTAGCTATTTAAATTTTATTGATAAGTTTTTCTGTTTAGGAAGGCTTAGACAAGACATAGCTGTTTTTGAGAAACTCAAGAGATTTACATTCTAGAATGGTTTGCACTGTTGTTAATTCTCTTGCATCTGTTTATTTGAAATACTATAGCAACTAGTGATGCACCGAAATGGAAATTCTGGACCAAAACCGAATCCGAAAATCCGGAATGCACTAGGCCAAAGACCGAAACTGATACCGAAAATGTATTTTTTCAAATTATTTTTAATTTTTTATTTTTTTGCATAATTAGAGCCAATAAAAAAGTGCACACTTTTATTGAAAGTAACACACTAAAATTGGACAAAAATATCTTAAAACAATAATATGCCACACAATATTTTTACCAAGAAAAAAAAAAAAAAAAACACAGGCAAAAAATAATTCCATTTTCAGCCAAAATGTTTCTGCGACCAAAATTTTGGTGCATCCCTACTTAAAACAATTATAAATATCAATATACTGTATTATTCTTCATTTAGTTCTATGTAAAAGAATCATATTTAACAGTTGTTTTTTTTTACCAATTATCCAAATAAAGTATAGTCCTAGAAAACTCATTATATGCAGAACAGTAAGTCAAGTAATAAACTTAAACATCAGCTCTAGGCTAGAATCAAATTTGAAACATGCTACACAATAAATTTACCGAAAATAACAGCCAAAAAAAAAACAACGAAAAACGAAATAGCCAAATATTCCATTTTCGGCCGAAACTTTCTGCGCCCGAAATTTCGGTGCATCCCTAATAGCAACTTATATATTGTTGACAGTTTTTCTTTTTGTTTGTAACATTGAAATTCACATACACTTCTAATTCTTACTATTGCATACATCAGCTACACCGGTATTACTTAAGGTACATAAATAGGATGGCACATAACACACACACGCTCACTTTAACCACAGTGAAAGTGAAGGGATAAAATAGTCCAGAGAAGAGATCCATGGTCTTTAGAGACCTGTATAAAACAATGGGTGATGTCCTGTTCATACAGGAAACACATTTTAAGAAAGGTAGAGAACCTAAACTACTAAACCATTAATACAGAACCACATACTTGGCCTCAGGCACTTCAAAGAAAGGGGGAGTGGGTATCCTGTTTAAAAATTCCTTACAATTCCAGGCCACTTATGTGGAAAGCGATAAAGGCGGAAGATACCTAATTATAGTTGGCCTCCTATTTAATAAGCCAGTTCAACACCATGTATTTAGAACCATATTCCAATCACTACTAGTACATTCCAAAGGAACTCTATTTACTGGTGAGGACTTTAACCTACCACTAGATCCTACTGTGGACACATCAGCTGGGGTCTCCAGCACACCCAAAAAAGTGATTAAGTCAGTAAATAGCTATATCCAACAATTGAGACTTCACGATGTATGGAGAACAGCTAATCCCAACACTAAAGACCACACATTCTACTCACATCCGCACAGCACATTCACGAGAATAGATTACATTCTCACAAATCAATGATCACAGACTCAAAGATTCTGCAGATCACATGGTCTGACCATGCACCTGTGCAATGCGCGGTGGAGTGGCCAGACATACCACACAAACCGTTTATATGGAGACTGGACGAATATATGCTTGAGCACACATTGATTAGCGGGGAGGTAGAAAAAACACTGGTAAATTATTTTGATGAGAACAACACAGAGGAAACAACCCTGTCCACTTTATGGGAAGCACACAAGCGTGTAATGAGAGGGGAATTTATAGCACACAAAGCCAGGGAAAAGAGGGAGAAAAGACAATATCTGAATTCCACCTTGGCACAAATTGGGTATTGGGAGAAGCAACATAAGCAAGACACACAATCCGTCACTGCATTAAGCTCACTGACAAAAATTAGGCAATCTCTAAAAAATCACCTTACAAAAGGAATACCAACTCAAATCCGCACTACTAAAACAGAAATATTTTGATGTACAGGACAAGGCGGGTGCTGCACTGGCAAAGGCACTCAGGAGGCGGCAACTTAATACATATGTGCATACCATTTCAGACACACAAGGTAGCACACATAGGGACAGTAAGAGTATCGTGGAGGTCTTTCGGAAATACTACACAACACTTTATAACATAAAAGATACAGCCACATGTCACTCTATAGAGACATAATTAGCAGACCTAGACCTCCCCACATTAGAGGGGGAGGAGACGGACAGCTTGGATTCCCCTATCATGATAGACAAAATTAAAAAAGCAATTCAGGCTATGCCGGCTGGGAAAAGTCTGGGACCGGAAGGATTTAGTATGAAGTACAATAAAAAGTATATAGAACACCTAGTAGCACTCTTAGCAAACATGTTTAACTCATTTTCACCCATGAAAGGCTTTTCATAGAACATGCTAGAAGCCCATATAACCGTTCTTCCGAAACCAGGAAAACAACCGGATAGGCCCCAACATTTTCGCCCAATATCACTCCTGAACTCGGACATCAAAATGTTTGCTAAAATTCTGGCAAATAGAATTAACCAACATCTACCCAAACTGATCAACACCGATCAGGTGGGATTCGTCCCGGGAAGAGAGGCGCGGGATAACACGTTGAAAGCACTTCAGATTATATCTTATGTCAAAACTAATAAAATACCGACTGTAATAGTCTCCACAGACGCTGAAAAAGCATTTAATAGGGTAAATTGGCAATTTCTAAAAGCAGTCATGCAAAAAATGAAATTCGGCAACAAATTTATAGTACAAGTTTTTTCTTTATATACATACCCCACAGCTGAAGTAAGGGTGAACGGCCTCTTGTCAGACAGTTTCCGCATAGGTAATGGGACGAGGGGTGTCCGCTTTCCCCTGTGCTCTTCGCTTTGACTATAGAAGCGCTAGAGCAGAAAATTAGAAACAACAAACAGGTCTCTGGTGTCCTAATCGGCAACACCAAACATAAGCTAGCGTTATACGCAGACAATGTCCTTCTTACACTCACTAACATAGAACTAGCCTTACCAAAGGCAATGGATATGTTTCGGGAATATGGGCAAGTGTCCAATTTATTAGTAAATACTACAAAATCTGAAATAATAAATATAACATATGATGACAATACATTAAAACAACTAATACCAGACTGCCCCTTAAAAAGACAAAATTCGAAACTTAAGTACCTGGGAATTTACCTGGCACCAGACCCAAAGGTCGTATTTCAGGCCAATTATAAAAAATTTGAGGAGAGTCTGGTGGCGGATCTTTCTAGTTGGAAGAACAAGTCTATCTCATGGGTAGGTAGAATAAATGTAATAAAAATGAATGTCCTCCCCAGGATACTTTACTTATTACAGACAACTCCTATACATATACCACTTAAATATATGGAACAATTCATATGGCAGGGAATCAGGCCGAGAATTGCGAAACAGACAATGTACTTACCTAGAGAAAAAGGAGGGCTGGGGGCATCCAACATACACACATACAAAGTAGCTATAGCATTACATAGGCTGCTAGATTGGTATACAAATAACACGCATAAACAATGGGCCCAACTTGACAGATATATACTAGGACTAAGCAACGCCGGAATTGCGGCATAGATCCCTAATAAACAAAGACCTGATATAATACAACAATACTCAATATTGGCAGAATTTTTCACTACTTGGGACAAATTGACGAGCACATCCACAAATATATCAAACACACTCTCCCCAATGACACCCCTTTGCAATAACACCACATTACCCTGGAACTATAAAGACACTCAAACAGAGTCCGGAAGCCACATTAAAAATAGAATTATAGCAATATTTTATCAGGACAGAAAACTACTAGGGTATTAGAGGACATTAAGGAAAACCACCCTGACATGAACTTGAACTGGTACTCATACATGCAGATGCGCCATTACATTGACACACATCCCCGCAAGCAGCAATTGACTAGACGGTTAACACCATTTGAAAATGTGTGCCCCCTTAACAATACTCCCAGACATACCATATCCATACTATATAAACAACTATTATCTGAAGATAAACAACAGCTCCCAACATATACTAGAGCATGGGAAAAAGAATTGGGAATCAACATAGTCTCAAAGGAGTGGCAAAGAGCCTTTCTACCTACTAAGAAATCCTCAATATCCACAAGGGTATTAGAGACAAATTATTTACAAGGTGGTATCTCACCCCTAGTAGGTTACATAAGATTTATAAGACGGCAAACAATAAGTGCTGGAGAGGGTGTGGAGAAGTTGGGAATCCCATTCACATATGGTGGAAATGCGACAAACTAGACACATTTTGGGTGGAAATACTAAAACAAATGTCAGATATAATAGGGAAACAGATACCCAATGACCCACTAATCCTCTTTTTTTTAATCCTTTTTGGCACTCCCCAAACTCACTAATAATTTAGCAAAAACATTGTTGATATTGTTAATCAACAGCGCCAAAACATTAATCTCAAAATATTGGAAAACAAAAACAGTGCCCACAGCATCAGAGTGGATGGCACAGGTGGAAAACCTTTTGCAGCTAGAGAGATATCACTATCTAAAATCAGACAGGATAGGGATCCATGAACTTATGGTAGACATGTGGAGGCAATACACCGCTAACCAACGACACATAAGCACTCGAACCATAAAGACACACATCTATCACGACACGCAGAAAATGCAAACCTTTATCACAAGTTGTATGTATATTGTGCACTGGCGAGAGCCAATTTCGAAAATAGTACACAAGTGCTGAAGACAGATGGATTTACAGGATTGCCAACCAGGAATGCTCTACAATGGACTTTCCAAAGGACACTCTGACACTATTTAGTACGTGGGATATTTGCTTTGCCTTGTACTCAATACCGGAATTGGCTGATTGTACGGAATGTATGTTGCTTTCGAACGCAAAAAGTTCTGTTAATATTTTGATTGAAACCAAATAAAGAAACTTTTGAAACAAAAAAAAAAAAATAATAATTGGAGAAAAAAAATGCAACACATACAAAAGGGAAACCAAAGACACGGGAAGCAACCTGGAGGCCCAAGGGATGATAAGGTATAGGGCTGACAGATGGGCAAAAGTGTTGTTATCTCATATATGTTCATTTTTATATGATGTATGGGGCCAATTTAACAAAGTGCGAACGGATGCTGACAGCATACGTTGTCTAAATGTATCATTGCACAAGCAGTTCTGGTGAACTGCTTGTGCAATGCCACCCCCTGTAGATTTGCGTCCAATCAGCCACTAGCAGGGGGTGTCACTCGACCCGATCATATTGATGTCCGCTGCCTCAGATAAGGCGTATGAGTTAAGGAGCAGAGGTCTTAAGACCGCTGCTTCTGAACTCCTGTTTCCGGCAAGTTACATTTACGGCCATTCGGCCCTTATTAAATCTGCTCCTTGGTCTTTTTTTTTGTTAGGTGTCATGACTGAAGACCTCGCTGAAAAGGATAAGGAGTTAAAAAAAGGTTCCACCAAAAACAACATAAATATACAGTTACACTCATATAAACGCTATCTGATAAAATTATCCACATAAATATTATTAAAATAAAAGTTTTAAGGTCTATAATAAATGTAAACTATAAACATTTATATATATATATATATATATATATATATATATATATATATATATATATATATATATATATATATATATATATATATATATATATATATATATGTGTGTGTGTGTGTGTTTTTTTTACTTTGTTGCTTTATTGAAGACCATGGGGAGAAGAAATTAACACGGTTGTGGTATCCAAAGTTCAGCAGTTAATGCGCATCGTAAAAAGTTAAATTTCAGTGGTATTAGCCCTTGAACAAACACGCTAATTAGCGCTACACTTGTAATATAGCCCACAATATTTCACATAGCCTATAAAATATTTCACTACCAGGCTTGAGTATCAGTGCTTTATACTCCCAGGTAAACACTTAGGATTACTTTTCCCTTAAACTGCCCATCTCAATGATTAATATGAATGCATTATATGAAATTTACACGGAGTATAGTAATCATAAATATATGGGCCATTCTAATGTTCAAATGTATCAGTCATGTAAGTTTTGCAATAATTACTCCAGATAAATATATATTTAAACATTGCAAAGGTGATTACTGTGGTCCTGCTACTTCAGATTTAGTGATTGTTTATATGCTCAGACTCTGACATTACTGATGTGTTTAACCGTTTTCTGTGGGTTAAACACATACACCTAGATGGAAACACTGTGGAGGAATGCGAGAATGCCTGGGATAAGCATACGGCTATCCTACAAACTAGATACGTTTATACTTTTAGGAAATACTGGGTAGACTTGTTGAGCCTATAGTTCTTATCTGCAGTCAAAGGGCTAGATTATGACTGGAGTGCTATTTTGCGCTTGCGTGTTAACTTTGCTAGATGGAGGCTTTTTGCGAGCGTTGGGTATTAAAAGTAAAAAAAAAGTTAGAGCGCAGGGGCAAACCAGACCCGTGCAAAAAAGATGAACTTTGAATATTGCATACTCATTAACGTATTATCCCATAGACTTCAATGGAGCATGCTAACTGCATAAAAAACCTAACACACCCATACTCGCGTTCTTACCCGACCATATTTATTCAAGAGCACTCAACCCGACATGAATATGAATTCTTAAATAAATATTCATATTATATATATATATATATTTAAAAATACAAAAGAACAAAGTACGTGTATTACCATTGCACGTAAAAATTTGAAATAAAAAAAATCGCTTGCACACTCCAGTTAGCACGCCACTTGTAATCTAGCCCGAAATCTGTGTTTCTATACGAACACAAACCAAACCTTTGAGCTCTTCCCAGTCTAACTTTGTCACATACCATATCCTTATATATATATATATATATATATATATATATATATATATATATATATATATATATATATATATATATATATATATATATATATATATATAATTTTTTTATATATATATATATATTTTTATTTTTTTTAAAGGATATGGTATGTACACACAGACACACACATATAAAATATAGTTTGGGACTTTGTGAAAAGCGCTACTATCTTCTTTATTTAGAGCACATTTGGCTTAGCGCTCCAGCAAAATCCAGAACTAAGTGTTGTAGCTTGCCCCAAAGAAGTATTAGACAAAGGATTTAGCGCGGCTGCATTATCTAACCTCGAGATGTTAGTGTGCCCAAAGATTTTCTTCAATCGCTAATATTATATCTTCCACTTGTTATATGGAAGTAAAAATGGGAGCAATATGGATTGGACCCTAGTGATGTTAGCGCGCCATAGCGTTAACATTTTTACACTTTTCTTGTAATCTAAGCCTTAAAGGGACAGTATACACTCATTTTCACATAACTGCATGTAATAGACACTACTATAAAGAATAAGATGCCCAGATACTGTTTAAAAAACGTACTTAGAAGCTCTCAGTTTAGCTCTGTTGAAAAGGTAGCTGGAAAGCCCACTGCAAGTGGGAAATAAGACACTCCCCCTCCCCCTTCTTTTGCATATGAAAAGACCCTTTACACAAACAGGAGCAAGCTGGAGAAGGTAGCTGACGGTATTCTCATAAAACTTTGGGGCTTGGTTAGAAGTCTGAAAATCAGAGCAATGTTATTTAAAAATATGCAAAACTATAATATTTAAAAAAAAAAAAAACTTTATGGGCTATATAAATAGATCATCTACAAAACATTTATGCAAAGAAAAAATGAGTGTATAATGTCCCTTTAATGTTTTAGAAATGAATTTGGTTTCTATTGTTATGTAATGCTACTGATAGACAAGATAACATTTAACAGCAAAATAAACTGACCTTGTGCTCAAAATGTATTACAGTGCTTTGTTTTTAGAAAAAAATTATGTTGCGGTGCTGAATAAACAAACTTTTGCAGTGTGAGTTGTCCCTATCAGCCTAAGTCTAAGCTATACACAATCATGCACTTTCTGGTGTATTTTGCTTCATATTTGAAGGGATATTAAACATGTACATACTCCTAAATCCGGAAATCCAAAATCCAGAATTATTACCAAATCCAGACTTGTTTCATTAGTATTATTTTTTTATTTTTTTTAAATAAAATTATTAAAAATGACAATTTTTCCCGCCGGTAAGTCAAAAACCAGACCTAAAATGCAGACAGAGAAGACGGTATGTTCTATAGTGCAAATGATAATCTATATAATCTTCAAAGCCATTCTCCTTTTTTTTACCCCTTACAAGTATTAGTGAGGCTCTGGATCTTCACACTGGGTGCCGCCATTTTGGAGCTTATGTTTGTTACGTAAATGTTAAACTGTGCAAAAAACTGCAAAAGTGTAACTCTTCTGCTCTCTGTTATGTTAGCTAAACTGAAGTGAAAGGTACAGCTGTTAAAGCAGATCTGTGCAAGTGCACTGCTTCTGTCATAGGATGCAGCAATATGAGAGCTACAATATGGCAGCGCCCAGCGTAAAATGCAGAGCTTTACCAACTGGATTCTTTAATGTTAAAATAAGATAACAGCTTTAAAGAGAGGTGCAGGGACAGGAAGGTAACAATAGCATTGTGAATAGTAACCATTAAACATATTTTACTTAACTTTTACCTGCAAAAATATTTGTTACTTTTAACTTCTGCTCTTTCATATACATGCAGACAAAAAGTACCTAAATCTGACCCTGTGCCACTTATTATTTGTTCATTTAATAGCTATTTAATTATGGCTCTCAAGGCTTCTAAAATATTGATATGTGGCCCCATGTGCTACGAAGTTGGTCATCATAAATATACATGATAGAAAAAAAATTCAATGTCCCTTTAACTGTAACACTTTTTACATTTGTAATATATTTATTTCGCCTGTAGGGGGTGCTATTAACTATATTAAAGGGATAGTAAACACCAAAAATGTTATTGTTTAAAAAGATAGATAATCCCTTTACTTACCATTCCCCAGATTTGCATAACCAACACTGTTATATAAATATACTTTTTACCTCTGTAATTACCTTGTATCTAAGATTCTGCTGACTGCCTCCTATCTCAGATCGTTTGACAGACTTGCATTTCAGGCAATTAGTGCTGACTCTTAAATAACTTCACGTGCACGAGCATAGTGTTTTCTATATGAAACACATGAACTAACGCCCTCTAGCTGTAAAAAAAAACTGTCAAATGCATTCAGATAAGAGGCGGTCTTCAAGGGCTTAGAAATTAGCACAAGCCTACTTAGGTTTAGCTTTCAACTAAGAATAACAAGAGAACAAAGCAAATTTGATGATAACATTTAATTAAAAAGTTGTTTAAAATGACATGCCTCCTATGTGAATCATGAAAGTTTAATTTAAACTTTACTATCCCTTTAACAATCTCCCAGATTTTTTTAAAGGACCAATAAAGTTTAAACTTTGTTAACCTTGACAATGTTTATACACCAATTATGTAAACATTATAATCAGGCAATCACATTAATATAGTCAGTACACAGTCTGTAATAAAAATACATATTTATAAATAAAACGTACTTAGTTTTCTGTTATGAGCATCCTTACTCAGCCTCCATACATGTAGGGCACGGCACAGCGATACCTAATTTCAATTCCGCCAATCGATGCACGTTGTTCAAAGAGCTATTTGCATATGTTATCGGTACAGGTTTGTTCCCGTTCCCATGCACACTCCTAAATGTCTCCAAACCATGCGCATAATCTGCGCCATCCATATGATGATGTAAAGCCCGCTGCTTCTTTCTCTGACTGCTGCACACCACAGACACGTTACTTCCCGCAGCATCGGCTGTTACAAGACTGTGCCAGTCACATGTGAGCTATTGAAGTGTTCAATTACCGGTGACGTGACCAGTGACGGCAGCGGCATTGCACCGCGTGCGGGCACGAGAAAGGCACCCAGGTAGCCCTCTGTGATAGGTAATTGATAATGACTCTCACGGAGGGTTTGGGGGGAAAAATGTAAATTGAATAGCGAACTGAAAAAAAAGGCAAAAAAGAAATAATTGATGTATATTACATTTATATTATTTATATTAAGCGCTTTACAATACTGCGATTGTGAACAAAGTTTTGGGGTTTAATGTCCCTTTAACATTCCAGAGCAGTGGAGAATCATAAATTTACTACTAGAGAATGTTATATCACGGAACATAATGCTCATTTATTTATTTTAGTACTGAATATGTGAACCAAAGAAAACCTGTGAAAAGCAATATGATCTTTTAGACTTTTGGTGGAAAAAAATGATTTTTTTTAACGTTAACTTATTCATATACAATATATACTACTTTATTCTGAAATACATTTTTATAGGAACTATATTTTTGCCTCTATCGATTTAAAAAAAAAAATTGTATTAGCTACTTAATCAAGGTTGTAGCAGTCAAAAAAAAGTAACACCCTCACATTATATATGACAGATTTCAGTCTGTATTTTGGTCATATGTAAAACATCAGAATATTTCCTTCTAAATCTTCTTGTACATGTTTAATAAATATACTCTTTTACTATTTTATTTTTTTTATATTTTTTTTAAAGTTAAAATCTGGATATTTAAAGGGACAGTTCACCCACAAAAAGTTTCCCCTTTAAATTGTTCCCAATGATTCATTTTACCTGCTGGAGTGTTTTAAATTGTTTACAAGTAGCTACTTTACCCCTAATTTGGCATTAGAAATAGCTAATTTAGCCTGTGGTATCCCAACCTATACTGAAAGTTTCTATACTGGAGTATATTCTATTGAATAGCCTAAGTAAACACAGCCAGCAGAAGAGATTGCACTCTCAGAGGGGTGCAGGATAGTCAAGTAATAAAATTATAATTTTCCATTGTTTTCTTTAAGAATTGAGCTTTGGTTTTCTAGACAAATATAAAATAAGGAAGCACAAAACCAGCTACTTCATGTACACAAATAAACCTGAAAATGCAATTTCTCATACATTTTATACTCTGCAGCTGGTATAACAAGTTATTGAAAATACATTAATATAAAAACAATTTTACAGTGTACTGTCCCTTTAAGATACTGTTTAAAAAGCGCATCAAAGTAACATTCACAATTTATTCATAAAAACTTCTATAGCGGATACCACCAACAAATTCAGAAATACTGACACAATACTAGTTTATTATCCAGGGAATGGAGTGATTGAGTGTAAATTGTTCTTAAAGTGAATATCAAGTTAAACAGATTACATAAAGTGAAACGATAGCAGTTAAAAAATGGATGAGAGTTTCATTCATGAAATCGTTAGAATATACTTATCTTCAGAGCTTTTTCACTATAAACGCTACACGGATAATAGCTGTAGCTCCGGTAACCATTTTTAGCATTTGATTGACAGATGACTCATCTGCAATCAACTAATCGTTGTTTCCCCCCGGGGCGTTCAGCCCAGGGATAGGCAAGGCATCCGTACACGGACACTGGTGTCCGTGACTAGCCCTTGCAGTGTCCGCCACAACCTTAGTGTATCTTCTCTTTCTGATTAAATAATAGGAATAAATAGGAATAAAAAAATATATGCAGTGTGAATAAAGTTAGTGGCTTGTCAAGAGACTGCTAGCAATATTGGATGATAAGTTAGGGAATAAATAAAGCCTGAGTGAAATACTGGATGTGTATCTGCATCTGTATAGTAACACCCAGCTCTATACAAAGACACAGTAGTGACACTGGCACATGCGTATAGCCAGACAAGGGCTGGTTATAGGGACAGTGGTATCTGCAACAGTATAATAACACCCAGCTCTATATAATGACACAGTAGTGACACTGGCACATGAGTATAGCTAGAGGAGGGCTGGTTATAGAATCAGTGGTATCTGCATCAGTATAATAACATCCAGCGCTATATAATGACACAGTAGTGACACTGGCACATGGGTATAGCTAGAGGAGGGCTGGTTATAGAATCAGTGGTATCTGCATCAGTATAATAATACCCCGCACTATACAAAGACACAATAGTGACACTGGCACATGGGTATAGCTAGAGGAGGTCTGGTTATAGAATCAGTGGTATCTGCATCAGCATAATAACACCCAGCACCATACAAAGACACAGTAGTGACACTGGCTCATGGGTATAGCCAGAGGAGGGCTGGTTATAGGATCAGTGGTATCTGCATCAGTATAATAACACCCAGCACTATACAAAGACACAGAAGTGACACTGGCACATGGGTATAGCCAGACAAGGGCTGGTTATAGAATCAACGGTATCTGCATCAGTATAATAACACCCAGCACTATACAAAGACACAGAAGTGACACTGGCACATGGGTATAGCTAGAGGAGGGCTGGTTATAGAATCAGCGGTATCTGCAACAGTATAATAACACCCAGCACTATACAAAGACACAATAGTGACACTGGCTCATGGGTATAGCCAGAGGAGGGCTGGTTATAGGATCAGTGGTATCTGCATCAGTATAATAACACCCAGCACTATATAAGGACACAGTAGTGACACTGGCACATGGGTATAGCCAGAGGAGGGCTGGTTATAGGGTCAGTGGTATCTGCATCAGTATAATAGCAACCAGCACTATATAATGACACAGTAGTGACACTGGCACATGTGTATAGCCAGAGGAGGGCTGGTTATAGGATCAGTGGTATCTGTATCAGTATAATAACAACCAGCACTATATAATGACACAGTAGTGACACTGGCACATGGGTATAGCCAGACAAGGGCTGGTTATAGAATCAGCGGTATCTGCATCAGTATAATAACACCCAATGCTATATAATGACACAGCAGTGACACTGGCACATGGGTATAGCCAGAGGAGGGCTGGTTATGGATAAGTGGTATCTGCATCAGTATAATAACACCCAGTGCTATATAATGACACAGTAGTGACACTGGCTCATGGGTATAGCCAGAGGAGGGCTAGTTATAGGATCAGTGGTATCTGCATCAGTATAATAACACCAAGCACTATAAAATAATGTTTTTAATTTCAAATGTACCTTGGTGTACTTCACTAAGGTCTGTACTTTGGAAAATGTCTGCCACAGCCTTTGTCTGTGCCTATCCCTGGTTCAGCCCCTTTGCACAAAAGTCACTGCCTGTGGGGCAACATCGATTAGTTGATTGCAGAGGAGTCATCTGTCAATCAAATGCTGAAAATGGCGACCGGAGCTACAGCTATTATCCGTGTAGCGTTTATAGTGAAATAGCTCTGAAGATAAGTATATCCTAACAATTTCATTAATGAAACTCTCATTCATTTTTTTATTTATAATATACATTTTTTATTGAGTTTGTGAGAAATGTAACATAAAAGGTTCGGCCATAGACAATAATAACATGGTAATAAGACAAACATTGTTTGCACACAAACAAACCATAGAAGCAGAAAAGCTACAACTTTAGACATCAATTCTGTGCTCCTGTGGAACCTTATACATAGGTAATCGTTATCAATACAATAAATGGTACATTGTTAGAGGAATGGAGGAGTTATAACTATGAAGTATAGAGCTATGTCTTGTATTTTAATTGTCTGCGTGAAGATAAAGAAATCTATAATATGACATAAGTAAATAGAAGTAACATTCCAGAACATGCTTAACTAATATGTCAGTAAAATTTCGGACAAGATATAATGGAACCTCGGTTTATATTATATAAATAGGAAAATGTTCCCCACATTGCCATAAAGAACGTTCATGAGGCTATCTAGTCTAACAAAATTGGGGCAAGGGGGGATTTTTTTTGTTTTGGTCACTCTTCGACCAAGGTGTATAAGGAAGGGGGAGTTCAGCGGACAAAAGCTGCTCTGAATGAAGTGGGAGGAGCGGAGCCTTCTAGGGTGACAGAGTGATGTGGTGGAGGGAATGATTGAAGGTCATGTAATATGTATAGAGAAGTGAATTCTGTGATGGATGACTTTCTGTTTACGTTACTGAAAAGGGAGAGACAGAGTCAAATCAAGGTGTCATGACTATTATAATAGGACTTAGAATTTGTCTATGTAACTAGATAAATCCTATGAACAGTATCAAAGCTTTAGATATAATACAGGTTAATGCGTAGCTTTATGGTATATTATGGACAGGAATCCAGCTTGTGTCATAGGTGATCAGACCCTAATTCGAAACTCTGAATACAGTGGCTCCGTTATAATTGCATGCTTGTTCCTGCTTCGTGTGGCTGAGCAAGATGGCGCAGCTGAGAAGTCCCTCAGAGTTTACGGCTCCTCCAATCTTTATTTTTGGCCGCCTAATTCACATATTCAGCCAATTTGAGTAAGACTGCTGTCAGGAGCTCTCCCTGACTTGAGCTGTGGGATTTTTCAGCATCTCAATTCGGATTGTATCCCCTTAGTTATCTAGACTGCACGGAGCGGATCAGTTATGCAGCCATCTCCTTCCCTGACAAGGCTCCACCTCTCATTCATTTTTTAACGGCTATCGTTTCACTTTATGTAATCTGTTTAACTTGACATTCACTTTAATGTTATATATAGATGGTGTTAAAATATACAACTCAGCACCACATTGTATCAATACTTATATACATTTTAATAACACTCCGATCGCCACGGTCCTGCATTCTTATACAAATCTGAGCAATAATGGAACCATTTTGCATGCACTCCACCACAAAACCTTATTTCTACATCCCAACATAAATAGGATGCGCTGTAATGTCCCCATCTTCACTATATTGTTGCCTCTGCCTGGGGGGGGGTTCAAGAGGGCGCCCCGCTTATCCTCTGGCATCCACCCCCTTGAACCCCCAGGTGGAGGCAAAAAGATAGTGAAGATGGGGACATCACAGCACATCGTATATGTTTGATGTGGTGATTCAATAGTCGATTTGCAGTCAAACAGCTGAGCGGTGTCACCAGAAGTGACGCGGGTCCTGCATTACTATGGGTCCAGGAAAGTTATACAACACCGGGTCATATGTATGCTCACAAATTCCTGTCTGCTCTAAACCAGGGTGCCAGGGCCTAATTTTAAGGTGCCAGTGGCTTCCTGGCGCCTGGATGTGTCAGGCCCTGACTTAACCTCACTTTGTATTTCTATTACATACTTGGAATGTAATGATTTATACTTAGCCTGCATACATTTGGACCCATATGGTTAGGAGTTCAATTTTAGACTCAATGTTGACCTGTTTGTGATGCTAATTTAAAGGGACAGTCAAGTCCAAAATAAACTTTCATGATTCAAATAGGGCATGTCATTTTAAACAACTTTTTATAACCAATTTTGCTTTGTTCTCTTGGTATTCTTAGTTGAAAGCTAAACCTAAGAGGTTCATATGCTAATTTCTTAGACCTCTAATTTGAATGCATTTTGACAGTTTTTCACCACTAGAGGGCATTAGTTCATGTGTCTCATATAGATAACATTGAGCACACACACATGAAGTTACCTAGGAGTGAGCACGGATTGGCTAAAATGCAAGTCTGTCAAAAGAACTGAAATAAGGGGGCAGTTTGCATAGGCTTAGATACAAGGTAATCACAGAGGTAAAAAGTGTATTAATATAACTGTGTTAGTTATGTAAAACTGAGGAATGGGTAATAAAAGGATTGTCTATCTTTTTAGACAAAAAACAATCTGGTGTTGACTGTCCCTTTAAGGGATTTTTCAAGACTTTTCAATATACTTATCACACAGTTCTTAGTTCTTTTGTATCCTTTGTTGAAAAGCATACCTAAATAGGATCAGAAGCAGTGACACCCTTTTGGGAGCTAGCTGGTGACTGGTGGCTATACACACCTCTTGTCATTGGTTTAACAGATGTGTTAAGCAATGTCCCAGTTATGCATTGCTACATTGGAGCTAACATTAACTATGAGTTGAATCCCTTTACAGGGGTTAAGAAATAGTTACATGCAAGGAATCACGGTGGATACAAATCAATGATTCTTTTTTTTTTTTTTAAATCTAAAAAAATCAGATTTTTTTTCTATTTAAATATGATTTTTTTAAATAAAATGCTTTTTAAGGAAAAACTATCAAAATATCGTTTTCTACGTAACATACATTATAATCTAAAAGTTTATTCATCCTGAACAATAGGATTCATTTTTAACCCATTAGTGACCAGACCATTTTACAATTTTCTTACTGTTAAGGACCAGGGCTGTTTTTAGATTTCTGTGGTGTTTGTGTTTAGCTGTAATTTTCCTCTTACTCATTTATTGTACCCACACATATACAGTTTTTCTCGCCATTAAATAGACGTTCTAAAGATACAATTATTTTCATCATATCTTATAATTTACGATAAAAAGAATTATAAACTATGATGAAAAAAATTGAAAAAAACATTTTTTTCCTAACTTTGACCCCCAAAATCTGTTACACATCTACAACCACCAAAAAACACCCATGCTAAAAAATTTTGTCTTGAGTTTAGAAATACCCAATGTTTACCCGCTTAACCCTTTAAAGGACCAGGAATTTCAGACTTAAACTTCCCCAAAAGACCAGAGTATTTTTAGCATTTTTGCTATCACTCCATTTAAACAGAAATAGAGCCTTTTTTATATTTACCTATCAAAACTATATATATTTTTTTTAGTAGACATCTCAAAATATTGATCTAGACCCATTTTGGTATATTTCTTGCCACCATTTCACTACCAAATGTGATCAAATAAAAAAAATTGTTAACTTTTTCACAAGCTTTAGGTTTCTAACTGAAATTATTTACAAGCAGCTTGTGCAATCATGGCACAAATGTTTGTAAATGCTTCTCTGGAATCCCCTTTGTTCAGAAATAGCAGACATATATGGCTTTGGTATTGCTTTTTGGTAATTAGAAGGCTGCTAAATGAAGCTGCGCACCACACGTGTATTATGCCCAGCAGTGAAGGGGTTAATGAGGTAACTTGTAGGGTTAATTTTAGCTTTAGTGTATAGATTACCCTCCAACCTTTCAAGCAGCTCCCCCCCCCCCAATGGTCACCCCCATCTTAAGTACTTGCAGAAAGTCTGCCAGTATGAAAATAAAAGCCTTTTATATATATATTATTATTATTATCGGTTATTTGTAGAGCGCCAACAGATTCTGCAGCGCTATAAACAAAGGGGGAGTACAACAAAACAATTATAGGGTAGAGGGCCCTGCCAAGAGTTGCACTGTTGTAGTCAGCTCTTAAGAAGGTGATCTACAAACAGCTGGACTTTTAGGCTTACATGCTAAGAGAGTTCAGGGGACTGCAGTGGAGGAGAGGAACTGGTATTAGGAAAGGTTAGCGTAGGTTGTATGCGTTCCTGAACAGTAGAGTCTTTAGGGAGCACTTGAAGCTTTTAAAACTAGAAGAGAGTCTTGTGGAGCGAGGCAGAGAGTTCCACAAGATGGGAGCCAGTCTGGAGAAGTCCTGTAAACGGGAGTGTGATGAGGTGACAAGAGAGGAGGAGAGTAGGAGGTCATGAGTAGAGCGAAGGGGACGGGAGGGAGAGTATCTGGAGACAAGGTCTGAGATGTAGGGGGGAGCAGTGCAGTTGAGGGCTTTGTATGTAAGAGTGAGAGTCTTGTGTTTGATCCTAGAAGCAAGAGGAAGCCAGTGAAGGGATTGGCAGAGAGGCGCAGCAGATGAAGAGCGGCGTGTAAGGAAGATGAGTCTGGCAGAGGCATTCATTATGGATTGTAAAGGAGCTAGGCGGCAGGTGAAGAGACCAGAGAGGGCAGAGTTGCAGTAATCAAGGCGGGAAAGAATGAGAGAGTGGATTAAAATCTTAGTTGTGTCTTGTGTAAGGAAGTGTCTAATTTTAGATATGTTTTTAAGGTGGAAGCGGCAGGCTGTAGCCAAGGACTGAATGTGAGGAGTGAAGGAAAGATCTGAGTCAAATGTGACCCCGAGACATCGGGCATGCGGAGTAGGGGTAATGATGGAGTTGTCGACAGTTATAGAGATATTGGGGGTGGAAATTTTGGAAGAAGGGAGGAAAATGAGGAGCTCAGTTTTGGAGAGATTTAGCTTGAGGTAGTGAGAGGACATCCAGGAAGAGATGTGAGAAAGACAGTTAGTGACACGGGTTAGCAAGGTAGGAGATAGGTCTGGTGCAGAGAAGTAGATTTGGGTGTCATCGGCATAAAAATGATATTGGAAACCGTGGGACTTAATTAGGGAACCTAGTGATGACGTATAGATTGAGAAGAGAAGGGGACCGAGGACAGAGCCTTGCGGTACTCCGACAGAAAAGTGGTGACGGGGCAGAGGAGGCCCCAGAGAAGGCTACACTGAAGGTACGGTTTGACAGGTAGGAAGAGAGCCATGAAAGGGCTGTGTCACAGATGCCGAAGGATTGGAGGGTTTGGAGCAAAAGAGGGTGGTCGACAGTGTCAAAGGCTGCGGACAGATCAAGGAGAATAAGCAGAGAGAAGTGGCCTTTTGATTTAGCTGTAAGTAAGTCGTTGGTGACCTTAACAATAGCTGTCTCTGTGGAGTGATAGGGACGAAATCCAGATTGCAGTGGGTCAAGAAGGGAGTTTAACGTAAGGAAATGGGATAGGCGTGCATATACTAGTTTTTCGAGAAGCTTTGAAGCAAGAGGGAGGAGGGAAATAGGGTGGTAGTTGGATGGGGAGGTAGGATCAAGGGAAGGTTTTTGAGGATAGGTGTGACGAGTGCATGTTTAATCGATGAGGGAAATGTACCAGTGCTGAGGGAGAGGTTGAAAATGTGTGTTAGTATAGGGGTAAGGGTAGCAGAGAGAGAGGGGAGCAGCTGTGAGGGGATAGGGTCAAGGGGACAGGTAGTGAGGTGAGAGCACAGTATAAGTGCTGAAACTTCTTCCTCAGTAACAGGGGAGAATGAACTAAGTTTCAGGTTATGAGGGTTGTGGTTGAGTGAGAGTATTTGAGGGGTGGAGAGAATGGAATTATGTTGAGAGCTGATTTCATGTCTGATGGAGTCAATTTTGTTAATGAAGTGACTGGCAAAGTCTTGAGCTGACAGAGAAGTTGTATTAGGAAGTGGGGGAGGGCGGAGGAGAGTATTGAAAGTGGAGAACAGACGTTTTGGGTTTGAAGAAAGATTAGAGATAAGAGTAGAGAAGTAGTGTTGCTTGTGGAGATTAAGGGCAGAGTAGTAGGATATCAAGATGAATTTGTAATGAAGAAAATCAGCTGAATTCCATGATTTTCTCCAATGCCGTTCAGCAGTACGGGAACATCTGCGTAGGTACCGTGTCAGAGGAGTATGCCAGGGCTGGGGATGAGTGTGTAATTTCCGAGCAGTGGTAAGAGGGGCGAGATTGTCAAGGACAGATATAAGGGTGGAATTATAGTGGCAGATAGATTGTTCAGGGCAGGAAAAGGAGGAGAAGGATGAGAGGAGCGGTTTATGGGAATTAGCAAGTTGTTGCTGATCTAAAGACCTAATGCTTCTGTGAAGTTTGGTGTGAGGAGTAGAAGGTGGGAGAGTTGTAGGAAGGGATGATATGTTGCAGGTAAGGAGATGGTGGTCAGAAAGAGGAAAAGGGGAGTTTGAGAAGTTTGAGAGAGTGCATCGATAGCTAAAGATCAGGTCAAGAGAGTGACCGTCTTTGTGAGTGGGATATGTATTTATATTTATATATTTTCTGCAGTGTAGGATCCCCCCCTTATGCCCCAACCTCCCTGATCCCCCCCCCCCCCAAACAGCGCTCAATTGTTTTTTACTTGCCTGTAGCTGTCGCGCCCGCTCCCGCCTTCCTCCAGCGATGGGCCGCCCACCAGCCTCCCTTCTAACCCTCCCACGCCACAAACGATTGGCACCGTTGCTGGCCGATGTAGAGTGGCCCTCTCTGCATCTGTTACTGCCTAAAGGGTATTGGGCAATGCCTCAATATGGAGGCATCGCTGCAATACCCTGAGAGCATCTGGAAGCGATCGCAATTTGACCGAAGATGTGCCAGGTACGTCCATGGTCGTTTACAGACATTTTTTGGTGGATGTACCTGGCACGTCCTTGGTCGGTTAAGAGTTACTTATGTACCATGTGGCTGTATATTCAGTAGATTGGAAAGTTGTTTAAAATTAAATGTTCGGAGTCATGACAGTTTAATTTTGATTTTACAGTCCCTTTAATCCAATTGTTCCCCTGCAATTCTATGTACATAGAATCAACCCCTTTACATATAATCAACCCCTTACTATTTTTCAAGAAACTAAATGAATATAAGGTTGTTTGGAGTGGAATAGATCTGCACAAGGACAAAAGTGTGAGGAGGGAGGGGCAAGCAGTAAAAATTAAAGTGAAATACTATAATAGTATTGTTTTAGTTAAATAAAACTATTTAAATTGATATTATTAAGGTAATGGTTATTTTTATCCTTCCAGTAAAGTACAGCCGAAAAATATGAATGATTAACCTATTAAACTGGAGATAGTTCCCCTCCCAATAATTTCATAATTATCTATTTATTTCTAATGGTATATAACCAACAGTAATGTTCTGATATAATTGGAAACAATCTGAAAAGTTAGTATTCTAAACATGGAACCTTTAGGTAGAAAACCATAATTAAATAGAGTCTTACTGACTAGTGATGTAAATCATGATTTAAATCAACTCCACCCTGCAAGCAATAGTGCAATAATTAAATGTTTGAACACATTAGATCATTTTCTTTTTTACATTTGTATGTCCCTTTCAACGAAGTGTAAATATACCATCCATTGTGGTGAATTATGAAGCGCTTAAAGGGATATGAAACCCCAAAAATTTTCATTCATGATTTTGATAGAGCATGCAATTTTAAGCATTTTTTTAATTAAAGGATTACAAACTTTTCACATTTTTTTTGTAAATAAAACACATATTCTAAATAACATTTATGAAAGTAAAATTACCACCCTCAAACGCTTTCAAAATGAAGCCTCATTTACTTCTAAAACAATTTTTTATTTTTCGTTGATAACTTCATAAATCCAGCCCACTATTTTAGCACCTACGTGTATGTAAACATTAACCAATCGTTTTCACCGCCTATGCATATCATTATAATACAAATTGGTACACATTTGCATGCGCACAAAAACGGCACAAATAGCGCTTGCTCATTTTGTCCTACTGACGCCGTAATTACCAACACCTCATAAGGAATAACGCAGGTCTGAAAGGGAGTGACGCTGTCAATTGCGTTGTGCAATCTTGCGCATGCGCTTTTCAAAATTCGGCAACCATCTTCAAACTGCAGTTTGCACATCGGATTGGATAGCAGTGGCAGATACCCACGGAGTGGGTTCAGAAAAATTAATTTATTAGAAAGAAGATTGCAGCGATCAGGTAACAAAGTCATAATTACATCCTATGGCAAATATGTTTACTTTATAACAAATAAAATTAAAAAAATAAGCTAAATAATATTGAACTTACAGTGGTCCTTTAAATAACAATTAAACATATTTTACTTATATTATACTTTATCAATTTTTCTTTGTTCCTTTGGAATCTTTATTTGAAAAGCAGGAATGTAATTTCAAGAGCTAGCCCATTTTTGGTTTAGCACTTGGTTAGCGCTTGCTGATTGGTGGCTAAATGTAGCCACCAATCACCAAACGCTACCCAGGTTCTGAACCAAAAATAAGCTTACATTCCTGCTTTTTTAAATAAAGATACCAAGAGAACAATAAATAAATTGATAATAGGAGTAAATTAGAAAGTTGCTAAAAATTGCTGCTCTATCTGAATCATGAAAGAAACATGTATTTGCGTTTCACATCCCTTTAATCACACAATAACCATTACCCATTTTGCTTTGTTTTATTTAACCCTCTGTTCTGTTTGAGTATGCACTTTTATTTCCTGGGACATTCCATCTGCATAGGCTTTTGTGGTTGTTGTAACAGGTAAGCAGAGAGGTATCCATCTGTGTGTATAAGTAGATATTCTCAGTAGTGAGCCCCACCAAATAATATACACATTTTATAATATCCTCGTTTAATTTCAAAGTAAAAATGTTGCCAGATTTTACCCTGTTCCACTAAACATGATTAATGTAACTGTTGCATTTGGCAGAATTCCTCCAGCAATTACAAAAAAATTATACAAGGTATTTTCACTGTTCACAAAAAATAAGAAATATATAGAAAGCGAGTTCATTTAGAACCTATCAGCCAGATTACGAGTTTTGCGTTATGGCTGGCTCTCTAACTACTTGTACGTTATTTTCACTTCTCACCTTTCATAGTGCTGCTATTTCAGGTTTGCAAAAAAACGGCTTCTGCGGGTGATATGGTTGCGTTACAAGCAGTGTTTTAATGTGCTTGTGCACAATTTCGGAATTGCGGAATGAAAAGCTCCATAACGCAGCCCCATTGATGTCTATGGTAAAAAAAAATGTAGTTTTAAATCTAACACCCTAACATAAACCCCGAGTCTTTATCACCCCTAATCTGCTGCCCCTTACTGCCACCTACATTACACTTATCAACCCCTAATCTGCCGCCCCCAATGTCGCCGCCACCTACATAAATTTATTAACTCCTAATCTGCCACCCCAACATCGCTGCCACCTACCTACACTTATTAACCCCTAATCTGCCACCCCCAATGTTTCCGCCGCCACTATACAAAAATTATTAACCCCTAAACCTCTGGCCTCCCACATCACAAACAATAAATATATTAACCACTAACGTAACCCTAAGTCTAACCCTAACGTAACCCTAACAACCCCTAACTTTAACA
This sequence comes from Bombina bombina, assembly GCF_027579735.1. Lineage (NCBI taxonomy): Eukaryota > Metazoa > Chordata > Amphibia > Anura > Bombinatoridae > Bombina > Bombina bombina. The sequence goes on along the minus strand of NC_069503.1, from coordinate 398,696,957 downwards.
TAATTAAAATAATTCTAAATAAAACTTACTATTAATAACTAAATAATTACTATTTAAAAATAAATACTTACTTACCTGTAAAATAAACCCTAAGCTAGCTACAATATAACTAATAGTTACATTGTAGTTAGCTTAGGTGTTATTTTTATTTCACAGGTAAGTTTGTATTTATTTTAACTAGGTAGACTAGTTAGTAAATAGATTTTACTAACTACCTAGTTAAAATAAATACAAATTTACATGTAAAATAAAACCTAACCTGAGTTACACTAACACCTAACATTACAATAAAATTAAATTAATTACATTAATAAAATACAATTATCTAAATTACAAAAAAATAAATACTAAATTACACACAAAAAAAATAGAAATTATCAAAAATAAAAACGAATTACTCCTATCTAAATAAACCTAAGCTAACCATTGCCCTGAAAAGGGCATTTGGATGGGCATTGCCCTTAAAAGGGCATTTAGCTCTTTTACATTGCCCAAACCCTAATCTAAAAATAAAACCCACCCAAAAAACCCTTAAAAAAACCTAACACTAACCCCCCACGATCCACTTCCAGTTTTGGAAGACCGAACATCCATCCTCATCCAGCTGGCGAAGTCCTCATCCAAGCGGGCAGAAGTCCTCATCGAAGCGGCCAGAAGTCTTCATCCATCCGGCATCTTCTATCTTCATCCATCCGGCGCGGAGCGGGTCCATCTTCAAGACAACCGGTGTGAAGCATACTCTTCTTCCGATGGTCAACGAAGAATGAAGTTTCCCTTTAAGGTATGTCATCCAAGATGGTGTCCCTTACATTCCGATTGGAATTAAAGGTGAAAAAATCCTATTGGCTGATCCAATCAGTCAATAGGATTGAGATTTAATCCTATTGGCTGATCCAATCAGCCAATAGGATTGAGCTCGCATTCTATTGGCTGTTCCATTATTGGGTGGCTTTTATTTTTAGATTAGGGTTTGGGCAGAAAAAGACCTAAATGCCCTTTTAAGGGCAATGCCCATCCAAATGCCCTTTTCAGGGCAATGGGGAGCTTAGATTTTTTAGCTAAGTTTTTATTTGGGGAGTATGGTTGTGTGGGTGGTGGGTTTTACTGTTGGGGGTGTTTGTATTTTTTTTTACAGGTAAAAGAGCTGATTTATTTGGGGCAATGCCCTGCAAAAGGCCCTTTTAAGGGCCATTGGCAGTTTAGTGTAGGCTAGGTTTTTTTTTCGGGGGGGGGGGGCTTTTTTATTTTGATAGGGCTATTAGATTAGGAGTAATTAGTTTTTATTTTTGATAATTTTTTTTTTATTTTGTGTAATTTAGTGGGTTTTTTTTGTAATTTAGATAATTGTATTCTATTAATTTAATTTATTTAATTTTATTGTAATGTTAGGTGTTAGTGTAACTCAGGTTAGGTTTTATTTTACAGGTAAATTTGTATTTATTTTAACTAGGTAGCTAGTAAATAGTTAATACCTATTTATTAACTAGTCTACCTAGTTAAAATAAATACAAATTTAGCTGTGAAATAAATATAAAACCTAAGCTAGCTACAATGTTATAGTTATATGTTATTAGTTATATTGTAGCTAGCTTTGGGTTTATTTTACAGGTAAGTATTTAGTTTTAAATAGGAATTATTTAGGTAATGTGTACAATTGGTGCATTGAAACACTCTCTGATATCCAAATATTAATGAGCTGAAAAGTCAGATGGTAAGCGCTCAGTTAGTTATACAACCGTGTCTTAGCTTCCTGTGAAAGAACTTACAAATGGTTTCCGTGTGTGAATAAACTTCTATTCGGCAAACATGCTACATTTAGCACAGCGTGGACGCCACAGCGATCTGTCCTTCACGCATTTCCGTCTCCACTTCCTACGTCAAAACCATTTGGAAGTTCTTTCACAGGAAGCTAAGACACGGTTGTATAACTAACTGAGCGCTTACCATCTTACTTTTCAGCTCATTAATATTTGGATATCAGAGAGTGTTTCAATGCACCAATTGTACACACGGCTCCTACTTATGGGACATATTTAAGCTCTGAAAAGGGTGATCAACCTACACCATTATAACAACTACTTGTGTACATTTTTCTCTTTCGCTATCAGGCATTTTTATGCATCAAATATAATGAGTCAAAATGCTCTGTAATTTATCATCAATATATATATGCAACTGTGAAAGACGAAAAAGATTTAGTCTGGGGTAGTCCTAACATAGATCCAGATAAGAAACTATTCATGACACCGGATACCTTTACCTTTGGTGGTGCCCGCTGAATACTGGAGTTGTTATGTTCTATCCCCATAACTTTTTCTTGTCTTGGGAATTATTGTATAAATTAGCATATGTTTATTGCTTAATGTTTATTCTCACAGTTAGTCTGTATATACTGGGGTTAAGAAACATAGATCCTGATATGTTATAACATGACACCTGATACCTCTCATATAGTTGGTGGTGCCCGCTGTTACTGGTGTTGTTTCATTGGCCCCCTACAGACTACACTGTTCTCTTCTGAATTATCTTGAGGAGGTTTATTTGCACAATTTGGCCAAATTCAGGTATAGTGCACATGATTTAAGCATTACATTTAACATCTCACAAAGTTGTTTGAGTGCAATTATTGATTGTCTAATTTAATACATGTGCTGCATTGACATAGATCCTCAATGATCACTATGATGGCAGATTTTACGTTTACACGTAACCACCCTCTAGTGGAGGTGTTGTCAGTTTAGATAGCCAATCCCTGTTTAGCTTTTTTGTTTTAGCTCTGTGTGTACTACAATAAAACGGCATAGCTGTATCTGTGCTTATGCATTTGTCCAATCACGCTTCCTGACTCATCGATTCATGTGTTCTTTTACTAAGTGGTAACTTTCTAACCTACATTGACTCTGAGTGACATATGTGAATGTGGTGAATGAGTTTAGATTACACGCAAAATATGTGCTGAAATCCCTGTCTATAATTTATAGCAATCTAATTGCGGTTGCTGTAGTATCTCTCTTCTTTATATTGAATATCTAAATATTTTAAGGGTCTGCACATTTGCCATTTTTTCCTTCATATAAGGTTTTTGCTACACCTGGGCGTTGCCATATAGTCCGAGGTAAAGAATTATTTTTCTTATCTTAGTATATATATATATATATATATATATATATATATATATATATATATATATATATACATACACACATATCCATATTTAGAGATGTATATGTATGTATCTATAAAGCCCTTTGAAGCCTTTTTTTTTCTAATACCTGAGACCTCATATCTTTGAGCAATTATAACTTTTTTATGCAATATTTGTTTTAAATAACTTTTATCAGATGATGTTAGTATGAGTGTAATTGTACTATGTAATATCAAAAAAGAAAGTCCAAAAGACCATCTGATGAAAGGGAAATAAAAAAACACTTTCGGCTAGATTCCGAGTTTTTGTCGGTAAGGCTTGCGGTGCTAACGAGCAGTTTATGCTCACCGCTCCCCTACAGACAACGATGGTATTACAGGTTTTTACAAACCCGGCGTAACCGCAGAAAAGTGAGCGGAAAGCAAAATTTAGCTCCACATCTCACCTCAATACCAGCGCTGCTTACGGTAGCAGTGAGCTGGTGTAGCATGCTTGTGCACGATTTCCCCATAGGGATCAATGGGGCTGAGCCGGCTGAAAAAAACCTAACACCTGCAAAAAAGCAGCTTTCAGCTCTTAACGCAGCCCCATTGATTCCTATGGGAAAATAATTTATGTCTACACCTAACACACTAACATGAACCCCGAGTCTAAACACCCCTAATCTTACACTTATTAACCCCTAAATCTGCCGACCCCGACATCGCCAACACCTGCATTATATTATTTTTATTTTTTTTCAAAAATAGTTTTATTTTACAGATAAGAAAGTTATACATCGTAAATGCACTTTTGTTAAGGTTACAATTCAATATGGCTTTACAGCTGTGTGGATTGTACACGTACAATGCTGTATACAAATATGCATGTAGTGATAAAGGTAATAAACAATAAATCATATAGTAACATATTAAACGAATAAACAACATAAACAACACATTGTGCTTCCTGTTGTCCCTCATGTTTTCCCCCTCCAGTATCTCAAGGTCAGTTTCCACCTCTTCTGTCAGTATCTAGTGTCATATGTTTTGGTATTTTATATCCTATTGGCATCAAACTTATTCCTCAAGTATTCTTCCCATAAAATCTTAATCTGTATGTACTTGTCTAACCTTCGTTGTTTAAGGTAGTGGTATTCCTCTAGCTGTATAGTGCGATTGCACTCCTGAACCCATAGCGCAGTGGTCGGGATTATAGAACTTTTCCAGTTCTTGGCTATTAGTTTCTTGATGCTGTTACTTGCTATGTTAAATAATTTAGTTTGTTCTGAAGTGAATTTTTTGGGGACTATGTGAAACAGCCACAAGAGTGGGTCTACTGGTAAGGCTTTATCTAGTAACTTTGATGTTTCCTTTGTGATTTCATCCCATATTGGGGTTATTTTAGGGCAAAGCCACCAGATATGTGCCATATGGCCGATTTGATCATGGCACCTCCAGCAGAGGTTGGAGGCTTCTCTGAATATTTTCTGGCATCTTGATGGAGTAAGATACCATCTATGGAGAATTTTCAGGTTTAACTCAATGAGGTTACTAGATGTGGCAGATCTCTTAATGGCTATAAATATCTTAGAGGCGTCAATGTGTGATATCTGAATTCCCAATTCCTCCCCCCATCTGTTGATGAAGTGAGGGGTGTGACCTGGTGAATTTTGTTTCAATAGTGCATAAATCATTGATAAGGTGTGTTTTGTAGGAGATTCTTTATGGCATAAGGACTCGAATGTCGTTAGTGGCCTCAACATATTCCTTTTATGCGGATGTCCTGACAGGTAATTGTAACACTGCATATAAAAATACCAATCTCTGAACCAATTAAAGCCTTGTTCGGTTAGGGCCGTTCTAGGGAACAACTGAGTTTCAGTACCCAGGTGGCACATCATCAATTCCCTGTCCGGTTGTGTGTCATTTTTTATCTTTGCTACTAGGCCAGGGGCGAATTCTTTATTAGAGATGAAAGAGGTAAGGGGAGAGTAAGTGGACGAGATGTTGGGGTGCTCTACTAGTATCTTTTCCCATATCAGCATGGTCTCCTGTACTGTGTGTGCGACGTATATCTGGGGTGATCTATTAATTGATGGTGTCCAGCATCTTGTGCCTAAGTGCAATGTACCAGCTATGTCATGTTCGAGGCGAACCCAGATTTTAAAGTTAAAGTTAGTATACCAGTCCACTATTCTCTGTAAGTGTGTGGCCTTCCAGTATGCAACGAGGTCAGGTACCCCCATTCCCCCGTTATCTAGTGTCTGATACATGTCTTTCCTATTGATCCGTGCGTGTCGTTTGTTCCATATAAATTCAAATATTTTAGTTTGCAGGGACGTAAGAAAAGTGCGTGGAAGGGCTATGGGTAGTGTCTGTATGATATATAATATTTTTGGCAGGATACTCATCTTAATGGCACTGATCCTGCCTATCCAGGATAGAGGTTTTCTACGCCAGGAAGACAGGGTGGATACTATTGATGATTGAAGTGGTAGGAAATTTGTCTCGAATATTTGGGTAATCTTTGGGGTTAAAAATATCCCTAGATATTTCAATTTGCTTTTTTGCCACTTAAATGTACATATACGTGAGATAGGTATTAAATCCCCTTCTGGTATGTTTATGTTTAGGATTTCTGATTTATTCTGGTTGATAAGAAAGTTTGAAATCTTTCCAAATGCATCTAGTTGTTTCAATAATCCTGGTATAGATTGTCTGGGGTTCGTCAAGAAAAAGAGCACGTCATCTGCATATAGAAGCATCTTATGTTGATGTCCCCTAACCTCAACTCCCTCAATGTCTACCATGTGTCTAACCTTAAGTGCAAGCATTTCTATTACGCAGGCAAACAGGAGCGGGGACAGCGGACATCCCTGCCTGGTTCCGTTAGATATCACAAATGGGGCTGATAGAGATCCGTTTACCCGGATTCTAGCTGTCGGACAATGGTACATTGCAAATACCCTATCTACAAATGTCTTGCCGAGGCCCATTCTCATAAGGACCACCCGGAGGAATTGCCAGTTGACCCGGTCGAACGCCTTTTCAGCATCCGTGGATATTACCACAGTCGGAACACCGCGGTTATTAACATAATCTATCAAATTAAGGGCTCGTACAGTGTTGTCTTTGGCTTCCCTTGTGGGAACGAAGCCCACCTGGTCAGCGTGGATTAAATTTGGGAGTAAGGCGTTCAACCGGGTCGCCAGCAGCTTGGCATATATTTTCACGTCGGTGTTCAATAGTGATATCGGTCTATAGTTCTCGACTCTCGAGTGGTCCTTACCTTCCTTTGGGATTAGTGTTATGTGTGCAGCAAGGGAATTGCTAAGAAATGGTTCTTTACCGGAAATGGAGTTAAAGAGGGTCAGCATGTGTGGGGCTAGAATCTTACTGTATTTTTTATAGTAGTAGTTAGTGAAGCCGTCTGGGCCAGGGGCTTTTCCGGTCGGTAGGTCTTTTATGGCCAATAGGAGTTCTGTCATATTGAAGGGGGAATTAAGGGATTCTTTTTGTTCCTGGGTGATCTGTGGTATGTCAAAGTCCTTGAGGAAAGATTCTATGAGGTTAATATTAGTTGCGTCAGTAGGGGGAACAGTTGGTAAGTTGTAGAGGGACTCATAGTATGTGCGAAATGTCTCTGATATGCTAGAAGTAGAGTATACCATGCCTTTCCCTGGTCCACTGATAGACATAATATATGAGCGGTGAGTCCGTCGTTTCAATTTGCGTGCTAACAATCTACTACATCTGTTATCACTGTCATAATAAGTTTGTTGTAGTTTGAGTGCAAGTAGTTTGCAATCTCTGTCTAAAAGGGTGCCAACTATTTCCCTCTGCGTCTGTAAATCCTTTTTCAATGTTGTGTCTGTCGGTGTTTTTTTAAGTTTCTCCTCAGTCATAGTAATGTTATTCAGTGCGGTCTGTAGTGCGGTGCACTGTTGTTTATGGTTATGGGACTGTATGCTGATGAGATCCCCTCTAAGTGTGCTTTTATGTGCCTCCCATATAAGTCTAAAGTCATCTATGGATGCTACATTTAGTTGAAAGTATTCCTGCAGACGATTCTCTATTTTTTCTTGGTACAGTGGGTGGTCTAATAAATTATTGTCTAATTTCCAAAGAAATGTGGAGTGTGGGGCTGAAGGCCATTCAATAGAACAGGTCACCATAGAGTGATCCGTCCAGCCTGTGGGGATTATCGCTGACCTTATTGCCATGGACAAGCAGGACACGTCTAAAAGGATGTAGTCTATGCGGGAAAATCGGGAGTGTGGAAAGGAGAAGAAGGTATATTGGCGGTCTACCGGGTGATGTATCCTCCAGGTGTCGTGTACTGCTAGGTCTCTAATATGTTGTTTGATTCTATAAAGAACCCGATTTGGTGTTGAGGAGAGCCCAGTTGATGTGTCTAATGCTGTGTTGAGGGAGACATTAAGATCCCCTCCTAGTATCAGTAGACCCCTTTTAATCTCAAGTATGGCATCCGAAAGGCGTTTGAAAAAGATGTCCTGCTGGGTGTTAGGGGCATATACACAGGCCATTGTGACTATTGTGTTATAGAGTTTGCCAGTCAAGATTAAATATCTGCCCTCTCGATCTCGTGTTAAGCTAAATAGAGTAAAGGGTATACCCCGTTTAATTAAGATTCCCACCCCATTAGTTTTACTATGGTTCGATGCGAAGTATGCCTCTCCAAACTTGTAACTAAATGTTTTGGGTTCTTTCTTGTGAAGGAAGTGGGTTTCCTGCAGCATTATGATATCCCCCTTGTTATCTTTAAAATCCTTAATAGCTATACTTCTTTTGTTTGGGGAATTAAGGCCCTTAGCATTAACTGTTATGATGTGCAACTGCGCGTTATTGGAAGCCATTATATGTCAGTATGATCACGATCTGTCGCTTGGTAGTGGGGCTAGTGTCCAACTGTTGAGAATGGGGAGAAGTTGTCAGAGTGAGAAGCAATACCATATAAGTCAGTATGCAGGTATTAGAAGGAGTATGTGTGATTATGTAAGCACAATGTGTAAAACAAAAACAAACATCAAGGGTAACAACAACAAAAACAAAAGTTAACGAGTAAACATTAGAACATGTAAACACATCGCCGGAGCGGCTGAGGGATAGTCCCTCCGGCAAAACAGTTATCCTAATAGGATGTGGGGTCAGCCGGGTACTTAGGCCCAGGCAGATGTGGAATTATTTAACATCCATTGAAAGGATGATATAAATGGGTAAAAGTAACATGGTTCATATATTTTTGCACAATGGAAATGGCCTGGTTATGACAGGTTAAAACTATACATATATAACGTAACTACTTCGTATAGTCACTAGAATTGTCCTTGTGGGCGGTTCAAGCAAATGAATGCCTATAGTTAAAATAAACAACAACAGATAATAAAGGCATGACAAGTATTTTTTACACCAATCTCACCCAACCATGGACCTTGGGAGACAATTAAGTCCTTCAATTATACATCATGAGTTCAGTCTGTCTTTCCTCTTCTTATAAGCAACTTTGTGCCATTGTGTCCCTGCCAAGAGATGTGGTGGTGAAGCTGTTTTGTCAGGAGGCTTCTCAGATAGTTGAGGCGGCTGGATTGACAGGCGCAAGCCCTTAGAGAAGGACTCCAGGTCTTGAGGCCCTCTGTAGGTGTGAATCTGGCCTTCCTTAGATACCATCAAACTAAAGGGAAACCCCCAGCGATACTTTATATCATTCTCTTGTAGTGCAGTGGTGATAAATCGGACGTCTCTTCTACGTTGTAGAGTGCTTGGGCATAGGTCTGGGCAAATTTGTAGGGTATGATCCAGATACATTATTTTCCTCAGTTGTCTCGATTTGGACCAGATTTCCTCCCTGTCAGTGAATCTCAGAAATTTAAGGATAACATCCCTAGGGGGTGCACCAGTTGGTGGAGGTGGGCGCAGAGCCCGATGTACTCTTTCCAGTTCCATATCAGGTATATCTGGGTCCCCCATCAGATGGTGAAAGAGGTTCTGCATATATTCTCTAAGTTCAGAGCTTTTTATTGACTCTGGTATACCCCTTACTCTTAAGTTAGACCGCCGACTGCGGTTTTCGAGATCCTCAATTCTTTCTTGCATTGTCTCTATTTGTGAGGATTGAACGTTGGCATGTGTATCTAGGCTCCCCACCATTTCAGAGATGGTAGTTTGCATGTCTTCTACTTCCTCTACTCTGCACCCTAAGGCGTTTATGTCAGTTCTCATGGAGGTAAGCTCTTTGGTTATTAATGCCTTTAGTGAGGCAAAGTCCTCTTTTGATGGCAGGTTAGCAATGTCTTGTTTTAGTTGTGTAATATAAGAGGTAGCTATCTGTAATTCTGCAGCGCTTGATAAATCATGAGGGATCTCAGTAGTATTTGCAGTCTGATGTGCAGGGTTGGCTGCTGTGTCTGGCAGTTGAAAGAATGTGCTCACAGAAACTGGCACGTTGGTCTGGCTTTTCGTGAGCTTCTCCCCTTTATTCAAGCGTTTAGTCGTCATGTTTTACTTAAGTAATAGAGAGTGTTCAGCTGACCTGTATGCCCTTTCCCAGGGTTATTGTTTGGAGGAGGAGATATTAATAATTCAAGTTGTTAGTGATGCCCCATTAAAGGTTTACGTTCAGATGTGGTGTGCATTTGTGATGATTTACTGAGAGCAGGTTGTACACTCCACACCATGTTACGTTAATGCTATTCAGGGTCTTATGTCTTCGGATCGGTGCTTTATGCCCTCCTCTCCTATCATAGTGAGGCCCATTTAATCATGCATGCGTTCGAGGTAACTTTTAAGTTTGTGGGCGTTATACTTCTTTTTCTGACGGTGCTAGTATATAACATAAATGGCCCTTTATCCCACTGTGCGGTCGTTATGTGTTGTGGTTCATTTGTTTCAGCTTACCTCCATATATGAGCTGAGTCTGAGATGGGCTCCGGTATCTGCGTCCGCATGGCTCGCACACGGCCCTTTCCAATATGGCGGCGGTCGTTTTTCCTTTGCGGCTAAGTAACGGTCCGTTTTTGGCTAAGTCGCATGTCAAATTGCCTTCATGCCATAGCGGTTAGTGTCCCCACATATTTAGGCGCCTATGTACCACTTTGTAAGGCGATTCTTGCAGGTATATAGTCCTGGGTCTTTTTCCCCAGCACGGAGCTGATTCACGCTGCGGCCATTTGCCTGCACGGCCGAACTCCGCCCCCAACACCTGCATTATATTATTAACCCCTAATCTGCCGCTCCGGACACCGCCTCCACCTACATTATACTAATGAACCCCTAATCTGATGCCCCCAACATCGCCGACACCTACATTATATTTATTAACCCCTAATCTGCCGCCCCCAATGTCGCCGCAACCTAACTACATTTATTAACCCCTAATCTGCCGCCCACAACGTCGCCGCCACTATATTAAATGTATTAACCCCTAAACCTAAGTCTAACCCTAACACCCCCCTAACTTAAATATAATTTAAATACATCTAAATAAAATTACTACAATTAACTAAATTATTCCTATTTAAAACTAAATACTTACCTATAAAATAAACCCTAAGATAGCTACAATTTATCTTAGGTTTTATTTTTATTTTACAGGCAAGTTTGTATTTATTTTAATTAGGTACAATAGTTATTAAATAGTTATTAACTATTTAATAACTACCTAGCTAAAATAAATACAAAAGTACCTGTAAAATAAAACCTTAGCTAAGTTACAATTACATCTAACACTACACTATAAATAAATTAATTATCTAAATTAAATTAATTACAATAAAATAAACTAAAGTACAAAAAACAAACACTAAATTACAGAAAATAATAAAATAATTACAAGTTTTTTAAACTAATTACACCTAATCTAATCCCCCTAATAATATAAAAAAGCCCCCCAAAATAATAAAAATCCCTACCCTATACTAAATTACAAATAGCCCTTAAAAGGGCTTTTTGCGAGGCATTGCCCCAAAGTAATCAGCTCTTTTACCTGTAAAAAAAAATACAACCCCCCCAACATTAAAACCCACCACCCACACACCCAACCCTACTCTAAAACCCACCCAATCCCCCCTTAATAAAACCTAACACTAACCTCTTGAAGATCCCCCTACCTTTAGACGTCTTCACCCAGCCGGGCCGAAGTCCTCCACGAAGCCGGGCAGAAGTGGTCCTCCAGATGGGCAGAAGTCTTCATCGAAGCCGGCCAGAAGAGGTCCTCCAGACGGTCAGAAGTCTTCATCCAGGCGGCATCTTCATCCATCCGGAGCGGAGCGGGTCCATCTTCAAGACATCCGACGCAGAGCATCCTCTTCCAACGAAGTCCAACTGAAGAATGAAGGTTCCTTTAAATGACGTCATCCAAGATGGCATCCCTTGAATTCCGATTGGCTGATAGAATTCTATCAGCCAATCGGAATTAAGGTGGAAAAAATCATATTGGCTGATGCAATCAGCCAGTAGGATTGAAGTTCAATCCTATTGGCTGATCAAATCAGCCAATAGGATTGAGCTTGCATTCTATTGGCTGATTGGATCAGCCAATAGAATGCGAGCACAATCCTATTGGCTGACTGCATCAGCCAATAGGATTGTTTTCTACCTTAATTCTGATTGGCTGATAGAATTCTATCAGCCATTTGGAATTCAAAGGACACCATCTTGGATGATGTCATTTAAAGGAACCTTCATTATTCAATTGGATGTCTTGAAGATGCTCCGCGTCGGATGTCTTGAAGATGGACCCGCTCCGGATGGATGAAGATAGAAGATGCCGCCTGGATGAAGACTTCTGACCATCTGGAGGACCTCTTCTGGCCGGCTTCGATGAAGACTTCTGCCTGTCTGGAGGACCACTTCTTCCCAGCTTCGTGGAGGACTTTGGCCCGGCTTGGTGAAGACGTCTCAAGGTAGGATGATCTTCAAGGGGTTTGTGTTTTATTAAGGGAGGATTGGGTGGGTTTTAGAGTAGGGTTGGGTATGTGGGTGGTGGGTTTTAATGTTGGGGGGGTATTGTACTTTTTTGTTACAGGTAAAAGAGCTGATTACTTTGGGGCAATGCCCCGCAAAAAGCCCTTTTAAGGGCTATTTGTAATTTAGTATAGGGTAGGGATTTTTATTATTTTTGGGGGCTTTTTTATTTTATTAGGGGAATTAGATTAGGTGTAATTAGTTTAAAAAAAAATTGTAATTATTTTATTATTTTCTGTAATTTAGTGTTTGGTTTTTTTCCGTACTTTTAGATAATTGTTTTAAATTGTATTTAATTGTATTTAATTTAGGTAATTAATTTAATTACACTGTAGTGTTAGGTGTAATTGTAACTTAGGTTAGGATTTATTTTACAGGTAAATCTGTCTTTATTTTAAATAGGTAGCTATTAAATAGTTAATAACTATTTAATAACTATTGTACCTAGTTAAAATAAATACAAAGTTGCCTGTAAAAAAAAGAAATCCTAAAATAGCTACAATGTAACGATTAGTTATATTGTAGCTATCTTAGGGTTTATTTTAAAGGTAAGTATTTAGTTTTAAATAGGAATAATTTAGTTAATTGTAGTAATTTTATTTAGATTTATTTAAATTATATTTAAGTTAGGGGGGGATAGGGTTAGACTTAGGTTTAGGGGTTAATACATTTAATATAGTTGCGGCAAAGCTGGGGCGGCAGATTAGGGGTTAACAAATTTAGGTAGTTGTCGGAGATGTTAGGAATGGCAGATTAAGGGTTAATAAAATTCAACTAGTGTTTGCGAGGCGGGAGTGCAGCGGTTTAGGGGTTAATATATTTATTAAAGTGGCGGCGATGTCCGGTCAGCAGATTAGGTGTTAAAAATTGTATTTAAGTGTTTGCGATTTGGGGGGGGGGGGGCTCGGTTTAGGGGTTAATAGGTAGTTTATGGGTGTTAATGTACTTTTTAGCACTTTAGTTAAGAGTTTTATGTTACAGCGTTAGCCCATAAAACTCTTAACTACTGACTTTTAAACGCGGTACGAATCTTGACAGGAGAGGCTGTACCACTCACTTTTTCCAAGACTCGTAATACCGGCATTAGGAAAATCCCATTGAAAATATAGGATACACAATTGACATAAGTGGATTTGCGGTATGTTCGAGTCGCAGAAAAAAAGTGAGCGGTACACCTGTACCTGCCAGACTCGTAATACCAGCGGGCGTTAAAAAGCAGCATTGGGACCTCTCAACGCTGCTTTTTAAGGCTAACACAAGACTCGTAATCTAGGCGTTTATTTGATACGATTAAAAGCAGCAACACGGAAATGGATAAACAAAATCTGGCCATACTGACTGTCTGAACCATAATTATAGACATGATTAATTACATCTGTAGGCTAAAAAGCTGATTGGTTAAAAACACAAATGGCACAAGAATTGATTCACATATTAAAGAGACAGTTTTACAAAAGAACACGTATGCATGGACATAGAGGGATCCTCAATGTAAATCATTACAACTTAGATCATCAGATCATCAGAGTTGACACATACTTAGGATCATATTCAAAACTAATGATTATAACATAAATTTCAAGAATATAACACATGCAGTAATGACCTATCACTCACTTAAAGCTTTATATTTAGACAGTATATGTATGTATCTATAAAGCCATTTAAAGCCTTTTTTTCTAACACCTGAGACCTCATATCTTCGAGCAATTATAACTTTTTTATGCAATATGTTTTTAAATAACTTTTATCAGATGGTGTTAGTATGAGTGTAACTGTACTATGTAATGTATTTTTAATGTGTTTTGTGCAACTTTTTTGTTTCACAAAAGAGTTAACCACAGCTCTGAGGACTCGGTAATCATTCTACCGTAAATTGCGATTGAGCTCAAGAGATTGCGTTTACTTTCAGCTTGTAATACCAGCGCAATTAACCTACACGCAAACAGTCGTGAAAACCTGATATCTCTTGCACACAAACATTTGCACTCCACTTGTAATCTGGGCCCTTAGTGAACTGGCATTATAATGAATGGGTTTGTTTCGTGAGCTGGCATTAAAAATGAATGGATATGTTGAAGCTACAAATTTTGTTTGGAACATACTTATGGAACTGCTAAATAATCCATATTTTATAAACATTTAAGATGTACAAAAAATGACTAAACTTATCATCACCAAACACTGTGTAATTACTTTTCAAATTAGATCCTGAGCATAAAATATTTATATCAAGTAATGCTAATACTGTAATACTAAAGCTGCTTTTCCTACAATCTCTGACAGGATTATTAATTCACTTACAAAACCTTCCATAATAAACAATGTACATGATTGACTATAGTCCCACAATTTGAGGCTTTTAAACAGTTTATTAGAATGCTGTTACACCCTACAAAATAACTATTGCCACTAATTCTATAAGAAATGGGTATTTGTTTTAAAATGGAAAATTCCTACTGTTTTCTTTGATCTCCCAAGAGCTATAGGGGCATATTTATCAAGCTCCGTACGCTGCCCGTACCGCTGCTCCATAACCTGTCCGCCTGCTCTGAGGGGGCGGACAGACATCGCCAGAAATCAACCCGATAGAATATGATCGGGTTGATTGATACCCCCTGCTAGCAGCCGATTGGACGCAAATCTGCAGGGGGCGGCATTGCACCAGCAGTTCACCAGAACTGCTTGTACAATGACAAATTCAAAGAGCGTATGCTGTCGGCATTTATCGATGTGCAGCGGACATCATCCACAATATCGGATCATGTCAGCTCGCACATTAATAAATAGGCCCTTATAGTGGGAAAAAAGTATATCCGGGAATATAACCCTACTTCTAAAACAGAAATTTAACAAAACTACTGTGCAGTGTGGATTTGATTAAAATCACAAGTCAGAAAGACTCAATTTAAATCACAAAAGATATCTTTTTATATCAGAAAATTACTAATTTAGTTATATACCATTAGAAATCCATAGGTAATTTTGAATTATCTCCACTTTAATAGGTTAATCATTCATATTTGATCAACTTTTCAGCTGTACTTTATTGGAAGGAGAAAAAGGATCATTACCTTTATAATAGCATTTTAAATAGTTTTAAAGGGACAAGAAAGAAAGAAAGAAAGAATGACCCCTCTACTAGGTAATTCCGTAAATAAAAGACACCAGACACCAAAGGTCGCAGCTTTTATTTATACATATTTAACATGTAAGTAAATAACCAAACAAATAACCATCCAGTGCTTGCCCCATTAGTATACCCACATTTTTATAAACAGCTCAAGAATTCTCCACATACTCCTCTCCTGCTCACCCAGGATGTACCACACTTAAAACTGCTCATTCACCAAGCAAGCACTCCGCTTACCACTGTTGCGACTACCAAATCCAATTTCTCCTCATTATACAGGGAGGGAGGGAGCTTCTGCTCACACGTAATCTCCCGCAACTAATTTGGCGCCTTTTCTCCAACATTGGTGTGTCCAGTCCACGGCTTCATCCTTACTTGTGGGATATTCTCTTCCCCTACAGAAATGGCAAAGAGAGCACCCAGCAAGAGCTGTCCATATAGCTCCCCCTCTGGCTCCGCCCCCCAGTCATTCTCTTTGCCGCTCTGAACAAGTAGCATCTCCACGGGGATGGTAAAGAGTATGTGGTGTTAGTTGTAGTTTTTATTTCTTCTATCAAGAGTTTGTTATTTTAAAATAGTGCCGGTTTGTACTATTTACTCTACAACAGAAAATGAAGAAGATTTCTGTTAAAGAGGAATATGATTTTAGCAGTAGTAACTAAAATCTGTTGCTGTTCCCACGCAGGACTGTTGAAACCAGAGAACTTCAGTTGGGGGGAACAGCTTGCAGGCTTATCTTCTGCAGGTATGATCAGTCATATTTCTAACAAGACATGTTAATGCTAGAAGACTGTCAGTTTTCCCTTAAGGGGTAAGTAAGCCATTTTCTTAGACTCATAACAGATTAAGGCTTATTAATGGGCTCAATACTGGTTGACACTATTGTGGGCTAAATCGATTGATTTATTTCATATTTAGAGGGCTTTTTGAGTGTTTTTGTGTAAGTTAAAGCACTTTTGGGAACGTTTTTATTCGCCTGGCATTTCGTTAGACTACTATTTCAGTCAGAAAGGCCCCTTCACTCTGGTATGCAGAGGAAGGAGGCCCCGTTTTCGCGCCTCAATTGCGCAGTTTACTTCCATGGCAGTGCATGCAGCTTCATGTGAGGGGTCCTGTGGCTACAAAAAAGGACTCAGGGAGGTTTATTTCAGTGCTGAATAACTCTCAGGGAAGGTAAAGAGCCGCAGCAAGGCTGTGGCAGTGATTGTAGTGTGCTAAAATTGTTAAATTGAACAAATAGCTCCGGTTTGCTCATTTTAAGGGTTAACGTCTTGAAACTTGGTGTGCAATACTTTCATTAGTATTCATTAGGACTCTGGGGTAAAATTCGGACATTGCCTTCATTGTTTTTCACAATATCAGAAATAAAGTGTGCCTGTTTATTATTTAAAGGGACAGTAACGCTTTTCTTTAAAAACGCTTTTATTGCATTATTAGCCTGCCAAAGTCTGTCTAACATGTCTATACCTTCAGATGGCTTATGTTCTGTGTGTATGAAAGCCAAGGTGGTTCCCCCTATTAATGTGTGCGCAAATTGTGTCATAGCGTCCAAACAAAATATGGACAGTACTGCCACATTAAATAAGATTGCCCAAGATGATTCTTCTAATGAAGGTAGTGGGGATAGTTCTTCATCCTCTCCTTCTGTGTCAACACCAGTTTTGCCCGCGCAGGCGATACCTAGTACATCTAGCGCGCCAATGCTTGTTACTATGCAACAATTAACAGCAGTAATGGATAATTCTATAGCAAATCTGTTATCCAAACTGCCATCCTACCCTAGAAAGCGCAATAGCTCAGTTTTAAATACAGAAGATGAGCAGGTTGGCGCTGAGGACAATTTATCAGTTATACCCTCACATCAATCTGAATTGGCAGTGAGGGAGGGCCTGTCTGAGGGGGAAATTTCTGATTCAGGAAAAGTTTCTCAGCAGGCAGACACTGATGTCGTAACATTTAAATTTAAGTTAGAACATCTCCGCGCCCTGCTTAAGGAGGTCCTAACTACTCTTGATGACTGTGATTCTTTGGTAATTCCAGAGAAATTGTGCAAGATGGACAAATTCTTAGAGGTCCCAGTGCACGCTGATGCCTTTCCGATACCCAAGCGGGTGGCGGACATAGTGACTAAGGAGTGGGAAAAGCCAGGTATACCTTTTGTTCCACCTCCTATATTCAAGAAAATGTTCCCCATTGTTGACCCCAGAAGGGACGCATGGCAAACGGTTCCTAAGGTTGAGGGGGCAGTGTCAACACTAGCTAAGCGCACAACTATTCCTATTGAGGACAGTTGTGCTTTTAAAGATCCTATGGATAAAAAATTGGAAGGATTGCTAAAAAAGATATTTGTTCAACAAGGTTTCCTTCTTCAACCAATCTCGTGCATTATTCCTGTCACCACGGCAGCGTATTTTTGGTTCGAGGAACTAGAAAATTCGCTTCAAAAAGAGACTCCATATGATGAAGTCATGGACAGAATTCACGCACTAAAGTTGGCTAATTCCTTTATTTTGGATGCCGCTTTCCAATTGGCTAAGTTAGCGGCGAAAAATTCAGGTTTTGCAATAGTGGCGCGCAGAGCGCTTTGGCTAAAATCCTGGTCGGCAGACGTGTCGTCCAAGAATAAATTACTTAATATTCCTTTCAAGGGTAAGACCCTTTTCGGGCCGGAATTGAAAGAGATTATTTCAGACATTACTGGTGGAAAGGGACATGCCCTCCCATAGGATAGCCCTTTCAAGGATAAGAACAAATCTAATTTTCGTTCCTTTCGCAATTTCAGGAACGGACCGAATCCTAACTCTGCGGCCTCCAGACAAGATGGCAACTTTTCCCAGCCTAAACCAGCATGGAAACCATTGCAAGGCTGGAACAAGGGTAAATAGGCCAAGAAGCCTGCTGCTGCTACCAAGACAGCATGAAGGGGTAGCCCCCGATCTGGGACCGGATCTAGTAGGGGGCAGATTTTCTCTCTTCGCTCAGGCTTGGGCAAGAGACGTTCCGGATCCCTGGGCACTAGAAATAGTCTCTCAGGGGTATCTTCTAGAGTTCAAGGAACTTCCTCCAAGGGGAAGGTTCCACATGTCTCGCTTATCTTCAGACCAGATAAAGAGACAGGCATTCTTACATTGCGTAGGAGACCTAATAAAAATGGGAGTGATAAACCCAGTTCCAACAGTGGAACAAGGTCTGGGTTTTTACTCAAATCTGTTTGTAGTTCCCAAAAAAGAGGGAACTTTCAGGCCAATTCTGGATCTAAAAATCCTAAACAAATTCCTCAGAGTTCCATCATTCAAAATGGAAACCATTCGGACAATTTTACCAACAATCCAGGAGGGTCAATATATGACCACCGTGGACTTAAAGGATGCGTACCTGCATATTCCTATCCACAAAGATCATCATCAGTTCCTGAGGTTCGCCTTTATGGACAAACATTACCAGTTCGTGGCTCTTCCGTTCGGTTTAGCCACTGCTCCCAGAATATTCACAAAGGTGCTAGGGTCCCTTCTAGCGGTTCTAAGACCGAGGGGCATTGCTGTAGCACCTTATCTAGACGACATTCTAATCCAAGCGTCGTCTCTTTCCAAAGCAAAGGCTCATACAGACATTGTTCTAGCCTTTCTCAGATCTCACGGGTGGAAGGTGAACGTAGAAAAGAGTTCCCTGTCCCCGTCAACAAGAGTTCCCTTTTTGGGAACAATAATAGATTCTTTAGAAATGAAGATCTTCCTGACAGAGGTCAGAAAGTTAAAGCTTCTAAACGCTTGTCAAGTTCTTCACTCTATTCTTCAGCCTTCCATAGCTCAGTGCATGGAAGTAGTAGGATTGATGGTTGCAGCAATGGACATAGTTCCTTTTGCTCGAATTCATCTCAGACCATTACAACTGTGCATGCTCAATCAGTGGAATGGGGACTATGCAGACTTGTCTCCCCAGATTCAAGTAGACCAGGTAACCAGGGATTCTCTCCGCTGGTGGTTGTCTCACGATCACCTGTCTCAGGGAATGAGTTTCCGCAGACCAGAGTGGGTCATTGTCACGACCGACGCCAGTCTCTTAGGCTGGGGTGCGGTCTGGGAATCTCTGAAAGCTCAAGGTCTATGGTCACGAGAAGAGTCTCTTCTTCCGATAAACATTTTAGAACTGAGAGCGATATTCAATGCGCTCCTGGCGTGGCCTCACCTAGCAAAGGCCAAATTCATAAGGTTCCAGTCGGACAACATGACGACTGTAGCGTACATCAATCATCAGGGGGAACAAAGAGTTCCTTGGCGATGAGAGAGGTATCCAAGATCATCAAATGGGCGGAGGATCACTCCTGCCACCTATCTGCAATTCACATCCCAGGAGTGGACAACTGGAAGGCGGATTTCTTGAGTCGTCAGACTTTTCATCCGGGGGAGTGGGAACTCCACCCGGAGGTTTTTGCCCAGTTAACTCAGCTATGGGGCATTCCAGATATGGATCTGATGGCGTCTCGACAGAACGCCAAGGTTCCTCGATACGGGTCCAGATCCAGGGATCCCAAGGTGACACTGGTGGATGCATTAGTGGCGCCTTGGTCGTTCAACCTAGCTTATGTGTCTCCACCGTTCCCTCTCCTTCCCAGGCTTGTAGCCAGGATCAAACAGGAGCAGGCCTCTGTGATTCTAATAGCCCCTGCGTGGCCACGCAGGGCTTGGTATGCAGACCTGGTGAATATGTCATCGGCTCCACCATGGAAGCTACCTTTGAGGCAGGATCTTCTAGTACAAGGTCCATTCGAACATCCAAATCTAGTCTCTCTCCAGCTGACTGCTTGGAAATTGAATGCTTGATTCTATCTAAGCGTGGGTTTTCAGATTCAGTCATAATTACTCTGGTTCAAGCCAGAAAACCTGTAACTAGGAAGATTTACCATAAGATATGGCAAAAATATATCCGTTGGTGTGAATCCAAGGGATTCCCTTGGAGTAGAATTAAAATTCCTAGGATACTTTCCTTTCTCCAAGAAGGTCTGGATAAAGGTTTGTCAGCTAGTTCCTTAAAAGAACAGATATCTGCTCTGTCTGTTTTGTTACACAAACGTCTGGCAGCAGTGCCAGATGTACAGGCGTTTGTACAGGCGTTAGTTAGAATCAAGCCTGTTTACAGACCCATGACTCCTCCTTGGAGTCTAAATTTAGTTCTTTCAGTTCTTCAGGGGGTTCCGTTTGAACCCATGCATTCCATAGATATTAAGTTACTATCTTGGAAAGTTCTGTTTTTGGTTGCTATTTCTTCTGCTAGAAGAGTTTCTGAATTATCTGCTTTGCAGTGTGCTTCTCCCTATCTGGTATTCCATACAGATAAGGTAGTTTTACGTACCAAGCCTAATTTTCTTCCAAAGGTCGTTTCCAACAGGAATATTAACCAGGAAATTGTTGTTCTTTCTCTGTGTCCGAATCCAGTTTCAAAGAAGGAACGCTTGTTACACAATCTATATGTGGTCCGTGCTTTAAAGTTCTATTTAGAAGCAGCAAAGGATTTCAGACAGACATCATCCTTGTTTGTTGTGTATTCTGGTAAGAGGAGAGGACAGAAAGCTACTGCTACCTCTCTTTCCTTTTGGCTGAAAAGCATCATCCGATTGGCTTATGAGACTGCCGGACGGCAGCCTCCTGAACGAATTACAGCTCATTCTACTAGAGCTGTGGCTTCCACATGGGCTTTCAAGAACGAGGCTTCTGTTGATCAGATCTGTAAGGCAGCGACTTGGTCTTCTCTGCATACTTTTGCCAAATTTTACAAATTCGATACTTATGCTTCTTCGGAGGCTATTTTTGGGAGAAAGGTTTTGCAAGCCGCGGTGCCTTCCGTTTAGGTAACCTGGTTTGCTCCCTCCCTTCATCCGTGTCCTAAAGCTTTGGTATTGGTTCCCACAAGTAAGGATGAAGCCGTGGACCGGACACACCAATGTTGGAGAAAACAGAATTTATGTTTACTTGATAAATTTCTTTCTCCAACGGTGTGTCCGGTCCATGGCCCGCCCTGGTTTTTAACCAGGTTTGAAAAATTTCTTTCTTTATACACTACAGTCACCACGGCACCCTATGGTTTCTCCTTTTTCTCCTAACCGTCGGTTGAATGACTGGGGGGCGGAGCCAGAGGGGGAGCTATATGGACAGCTCTTGCTGGGTGCTCTCTTTGCCATTTCCTGTAGGGGAAGAGAATATCCCACAAGTAAGGATGAAGCCGTGGACCGGACACACCGTTGGAGAAAGAAATTTATCAGGTAAACATAAATTATGTTTTCTTGGCCTCCCCCACATCCTATATAGCTCACTTAGGGCCCCGCCTTCAATCACCACCTATCACCTCACATCCAATACTTCCTACCTATACCAGAGTCAAATGCCCCTCCCTTCAATAGTTACGTTCAGGGCTTCCATGACCCCTCTACTAGGTAATTACATAAATAAAAGACACCAGACACCATATAGGTTACAAAGGCCGCAGCTTTTATTTATACATATTTAACATGTAAGTAAATAACCAAACAAATAACCAACCAGTGCTTGCCCCATTAGTATCCCCAAATTTTTATAAACAGCTCAACAATTCTCCACATACTCCTCTCCTGCTCACCCAGGATGTACCCCCACTTAAAACTGCTCATCCACCAAGCAAGCACTCTGCCACAGGCAAGACTTAGAGCAGATCCCTGCCAACCAACTCCAAAGCCTTTGTAACCCCCTCCTTCATATTAAAATTAAATAGGTGCAAACCCACCTCATTTAGGTGTACCCCATCCTTCAGGAAAAAACATTTACCTGATTCCCCTTCAAATCCATTGTGTCTAATCGATAAACCCCCAACACTCCTAATGAAACCACTCATCATTCTATTCAATTATTACGTGAAACGTCCAATTTTTTAACATCCCACGCCGCCCTCCAGTTTTTCCTGATTTCAATCTCTGACCAGATTATAACCAATTTTGGGAACAATGAAAACAGCCTCCTGACATCCCTCTTCATCCCTTCCACTAAATCTCTCTGGGACATAAATCCCAGATCATTACCACCCGCATGAATCAGCAATATGTCAGGAGGAAGAAACAATCGAGCATATTCTACTACCTTAATGAGTAATTGATCCCACATCATGCCTCTGAATCCAAACCAGCGTAAACTGACCTCCTCCGAAGAAAACCCTAGCTGCACCCCTTTCTCTTTTACTACTGCTGCCTTCCTAGCCCAATATATGTAAGAGTGGCCTATCAGCCAACATTGGATAGAACCTAAAACAGAAAAAACACAAAAGAACAACCATTAAGCCAAATTTTGTCTTATATAAGACTTATATCTAGCAGATGACCACCTCCCTATTCTCTTAATCCCATCTGCACCTATTCCCAAAGAGTGTGCCTCCGTCACAGCCCCAATTCTAAAAGAATAAGTTCCAAACTCCCTTGGAGACATACCCAACAATCCCAGTACTTTCCTGAACACTGCAAAAAACTGAAACTGAGATAACGAAGATCCATCCATGTGGATAAACAAAGGACCCTCCCCCTTGGGCCTACACCTCAGATATTCTACCATCCATTCCACCGGACAACACGGACCCCCCCAATGCCTTCAGTTGGACCTGAGTACCCCTCGCTTCCTGATCTGTCTTTTACATCCTTAATGAAATTGATAACTAGTACCCACAAACTATAACATCTGAAAATTGCATCCCCCTTTTATTCCGCTTGCTTTTACCAACCAATTCAGACACTCTGAAGGCTCCAAAGAAGGCCACTATAAATGCCACCTTAAACAATAGTGCTTCATACTGTGAGTTACAGACTGCCTGTAACTTCTCCACCACAAGCATCAACATTGAATACACCATCGTGCATCTGCCATCCCTCCCCACCCTGCCTATGCACAAGCTTCTGGCTGCTAATCTCACTAAAAAACTTTTAGTAACGGGGCGGAGCCGGCATCCGAGGGGAACGGCCGCACTGTGAGTGAGCTCTGACAGTCATCTCTCCAGAAATCCCATAAATGAGGGTAATATCTTTGAACCTTTGGTCCTGGAGCAAGATTAAGCTGCACAGAGTAGGATGTAAGGTCTGAGCACTTTGAACATACAGCACCTGAAGCTGGATCACGCTATTAGGAAAACGGGGCCTACTAAATCGCCGCCATCTTGAAGCCCTGACAGGCTGTAAATTGAAAGTGTACGTAGCTCATATAAAGCATCCGACTCAGCCTACAGGCCTGCTGCTTACTGCAAAGTGCCATTATAAAGAGTCTCCACAGTCCCACCTTAGGACAATAAGGTATGAACTTTTTGCACCTGCCTGATAACGTTATAAATATGACGGTAAACCTCCTGCTCCCAGACAAGGTGACTATAACTGCTAAGACATGAGCACACCTAGAGGGAAAAATTATGGATGATACTGTTCTTAGCACATCAACCCTGGGACAGACCTATACCTAAACGCTTACATATAACTGCAAAAGGGACCGCAGATATGACATCAGCACTTCAAGCCACGCATTATGCCTTACATTAGCTGCCTCATCTGATCGCATCACCTGCTGCCTATACTACTTATATATAGTGAAAGAACTTTCACCCCCTCCAGAGGATATCTTCTATATAAATATACCTTGCTTAAAGAGGGCCCCAAAGATGGAGCTAATTGCACGATTTCTTATATAACGTATCAGCATATCTGAGAACTCTAAGCTGGTGTTAAGGGCCCCGGGACCCTTACCCTTACAAAGTCCCAAAATGTCACCAAAGAAGCTTAATAAAGCAGAGAAACCTGGAAAACTACTGCCATATCCCACCAAACAGTGAACTCATACTTCAAGCTGCCAGACCAGACCTCTATGGGTAAAACTGCAACCTCAAAGAACAAAAAAACAGACATTTCATCCTCTGAAGATGAAGAGACAGATGCGACAGGCATCACTCACATACCTAGTGCCTTGCTACGTTCTATGCCATCTAAACAAGATTTTGATAACTTGGTGACCCAGGTTCGCCAATGCCTTAAAGAGGAAATAGCTGGTTTGCGGAAAGAAGTAACAGAGATTGGCAATAGGGTGGATGCCCTAGAAGAGGATAACGGCTATAACCAGTCGGAGCTATCTAACTTGCAAACTACCGCCAACGTCCATGACTCACAAATTCTCCAGCTCCAGGATAAAATCGAGGATATGGAGAACAGAGAGAGAGACAACAAAATTTAAGAATAAGAGGTATCTCAGAATCCATATTACCGAACACTCTCTTTGAATTCTTAACAGGTTTGTTCTCCCACATATTGGGGCCCTCGGCTGCCTGCGACACAGCAATGGACAGAGCCTTACGGCCTAAACCTGCGGATAGCGCCCCACCAAGAGATGTTGTCCTGAGGATGAAGGATTTTCAAGCAAAAGAGGAGATCATGAGAGCGACGAGGCAAAATAAGCAGATCACATACCAAAACTGCCACATTCAGGTGTTCACGGATCTCACACCTAGAACATTGCAAAGGAGACAGGAGTTTCGTCCCCTTACCACAGCCCTCAGAACACAGGGTATCTTGTATCGCTGGGGTTTTCCCTGCTCCCTCATAGTGACTCATCAAGGTAGTCAACATACCTGCAAAGCCATGTCTGAAGCACACTCCTTTTGTTCATCACTAGGTATTCCTATACCGAAAGACCTCCCTCCATCAGAGGATCAAACTACGCCAGGACAAGTAACATCACAGATACCACCACGACCACAATGGCAGGTAGCTCCTGCAAAAAAGCCAAAGAAACACCCGATAGCACCCACGGCTGAGCCCACATGATATGAGGACACTGTAGACTGCTTTAAGGGACTCAAATGTAAAGAGCATATGGCTATTTCTAACCAGACTCATAGCTGAAGACAGGCAGGTAACCTCTGTATGCTGTATGTTTTATGGTTGGTATTTATTGTTTACACATCATACATGTTACCCTGGTTCAATTACCCTAACCCTTACCGTATGTGTTACACATTCAGAAGTTAATGGAGAGATATACCATTCTCCCCACAAATTTTTTCTTCCTTTTTTCTCTTACGACTTATGTCAATTGTGTTGTATTTGTTTTTTTGTTTGTTAGTTCAATGTTATTTTGATGGTGTTGACAGATGCAATCTCTTAACTCTTTTCTACCTATACTATAGGCCTTTACTATGAACAATAATACAGTCTTGTTTACCCAGCATTACCAACTGTAAACTGTAAAGCCATTATAAGGTACCGATATACAGGTATGATGATAAGCACATTACTTTTACAATAGTGTAAATTGCACCCCACAGATGAGACTATTAAGACAAAACTGGGCCAGGCCGCCAATAGGCTTAGAGAATTAATTCAACAAGCTGCTCACACTCAAGCCTTTAAATTACAGCAAACATTCTTTATTGAGGGCAACAAACCTGGAAAATTGCTGGCTAGGGCGCTTAGGGCCAAACAAACGACCAACTATGTCCCCCACCTTCAGACACCTCTAGGCAACAGAATAGCAGATTAACTGGGGATTGAGGATGGTTTTTGTGACTTTTACTCCAGGTTATACAACCTCTTCCCTGACAGAGACAAGGACCGACAAGTACATGACTGTTAGACATACCTGAGACACGTAGAACTACCGAAATTAACACGGGATCACATTGATCTACTAAAACAACCTTTACAGCTAGAGAAATCGAGTTAGCTATCAAGTCATTAAAACAGGGTAAGAGTCCGGGACCAGGCGGCTTTACTGGCGGCTATTATAAAAAATGTAAACACGGGGGGGGGGGGGGCGAACACCGACCAAGATGGCTGCTTTTCACTGAGGCTGAATTCTGGAGCTGAGGGAACCGTTCCCTAACACTTCACAAGCATATTACTCAAGCTCTAAACTACAAGGGTATTATAGTTTAATATACAGAGAACGGACACATATGTTTTTTTACTTTGAATTCCAGCCAGGCAGACTGGAATAAGTGAGGTGCGCAGCGGAGGCCTAGCAATAGACCTGACTCCTCATTTACCCTCCCTAAGTCCTGATATGTCAGGAATAACAGCCATATGAGCTGTCTTGCTTTAGGTTAAATACAGTGAGAATCCCCAGAGCACTGTAATAACTTTGGACACTCGCCTATTTACTGGACATAAGCTGCAACACCGCTAATATGGAGGCGGTTGCTAGATGGGAAACTTCCATAACATGGGCGATTGCCGAACACCTTGTAGAGTTGGAGCATGACATGTCCTTACTCCTATTGCGCCACAAGATCACAGCCAAACTATCTCTGCAGGATTGTAGCATAGATATAGTCCCTGAGCTGGAAAAAGAGAAATATGATGACTCACATTCCAACTCGAGAGGAAGTGGTAAGGAGAAACCTGAACTCCCGACAGATGACACCGCATCTACCGCCTCTATCGTGAGCCAAACAAGCGACTTGCCTGAACAGACGTGTTGGGCAGTCAGAGAAGGTACAATGGGCTCTCGGGGCGATCGGACTGCACTAGCTTTTCCATGCGAGCTCCGTGAAGCTAAGAGGCCCCTACAGGACCATTTTGTCAAAGGCAGCCTTCCTTCCCTGCAAAGACTTCCAGATGATCACAGTGCTGTGAAAATTGGCCCGGGAGAACAAGTCGCTGTGGGTTTTTATCTACCACACCCCACAACAATGGAGCCTGCTGAACATACCGAGTGGAGGGAAGTCAGGTTACTGTGTTTTTTCCAGCCCGCGGAGCCTCTCCTGAATCGCGGATCTGATCCCCCCAAGCTCTCAGGTAGTACAACGCCCCCAAACACTTACCGGCTTAACTTTTTTTGGCAAGGATATGTAAGTTTGACAAGTCGCAGAGGAGTGGGCTAAACTGCATCTACATCAAGTACCCGTCCAAATCCCGGTGGTTATGTGTGGGACTGTTATCTGTCTTGCTATGATCCCATGCAATGACGTTCCGGTGAGACTAAAAATCTGTTGTTAACACTTGCCCCATAATCCGGAATATAAGTAGATAAATGGACCTCATAGATAGATTAAGAATTATATGTTACTTGCAGAGATTTCCCTGTGTGCCTGCTGGAACTTTCAGTGTTACTAATTTGATTACCACCTGGGATGGAGTATGTAGATCTAATGTACATTGAACTGCCTAACCTACGAGTTATACTTTTTATGATAATGTTTTTTGTTTATTGACATGTATATAACCACTGTGCACAATCATATGGTTCAGTACAGGGTATTGTATCACTTCTCATTTTCAGAACTGTTTCAACCATACCAGAGTATTGCATGGAATGTGTTCCACCAGTATAGACACATTTGAATTTCTACATTCCCCACCAATTAGTTTCTATTGAGCCTGTAATTTCATATAATATTTTACCCTATATCATTGCTGTAGCTATCAGTTGTGCATGCTATTAGTCTCAACACTACTGCATAGTCCTTAAACTATAAACCAATGACTATCTTTTCTCTTATGTTACAGTTGTTCTTTTATGTTACATATAGAGATCTATATCCAGACAACTTGAACACTATTTGTATCTGATCATGTGGCCCTAATATATATTGAAATACCTAGCCTACAAGATATACCATTTATGTTAAGGATTATTGTTTAATAACAGGATATAACCATTGATAGTAACAATCTGACTAAGCATGCAATACTATATTTCTCCAACATAGGTGTGTCCGGTCCACGGCGTCATCCTTACTTGTGGGATATTCTCTTCCCCAACAGGAAATGGCAAAGAGCCCAGCAAAGCTGGTCACATGATCCCTCCTAGGCTCCGCCTACCCCAGTCATTCTCTTTGCCGTTGTACAGGCAACATCTCCACGGAGATGGCTTAGAGTTTTTTAGTGTTTAACTGTAGTTTTTCATTATTCAATCAAGAGTTTGTTATTTTCAAATAGTGCTGGTACGTACTATTTACTCAGAAACAGAAAAGAGATGAAGAATTCTGTTTGTATGAGGAAAATGATTTTAGCAACCGTAACTAAAATCCATGGCTGTTCCACACAGGACTGTTGAGAGCATTAACTTCAGTTGGGGGAACAGTTTGCAGTCCTTTGCTGCTTGAGGTATGACACATTCTAACAAGACGATGTAATGCTGGAAGCTGTCATTTTCCCTATGGGATCCGGTAAGCCATGTTTATTACGATTGTAAATAAGGGCTTCACAAGGGCTTATTTAGACTGTAGACATTTTTTGGGCTAAATCGATTGATATTAACACTTATTTAGCCTTGAGGAATCATTTATTCTGGGTATTTTGATATAATTATATCGGCAGGCACTGTTTTAGACACCTTATTCTTTAGGGGCTTTCCCAAAGCATAGGCAGAGTCTCATTTTCGCGCCGGTGTTGCGCACTTGTTTTTGAGAGGCATGGCATGCAGTCGCATGTGAGAGGAGCTCTGATACTGATAAAAGACTTCTGAAGGCATCATTTGGTATCGTATTCCCCTTGGGTTTGGTTGGGTCTCAGCAAAGCAGATACCAGGGACTGTAAAGGGGTTAAAGCTTAAAACGGCTCCGGTTCCGTTATTTTAAGGGTTAAAGCTTCCAAAATTGGTGTGCAATATTTTCAAGGCTTTAAGACACTGTGGTGAAAGTTTGGTGAATTTTGAACAATTCCTTCATGTTTTTTCGCAATTGCAGTAATAAAGTGTGTTCAGTTTAAAATTTAAAGTGACAGTAACGGTTTTATTTCAAAACGTTTTTTGTACTTTCTTATCAAGTTTATGCCTGTTTAACATGTCTGAACTACCAGATAGACTGTGTTCTGAATGTGGGGAAGCCAGAATTCCTATTCATTTAAATAAATGTGATTTATGTGATAATGACAATGATGCCCAAGATGATTCCTCAAGTGAGGGGAGTAAGCATGGTACTGCATCATTCCCTCCTTCGTCTACACGAGTCTTGCCCACTCAGGAGGCCCCTAGTACATCTAGCGCGCCAATACTCCTTACTATGCAACAATTAACGGCTGTAATGGATAATTCTGTCAAAAACATTTTAGCCAAAATGAACCCTTGTCAGCGTAAGCGTGGATGCTCTGTTTTAGTTACTGAAGAGCATGACGACGCTGATATTAATATCTCTGAAGGGCCCCTAACCCAATCTGAGGGAGCCAGGGAGGTTTTGTCTGAGGGAGAAATTACTGATTTAGGGAACATTTCTCAGCAGGCTGAATCTGATGTGATTACTTTTAAATTTAAATTGGAACATCTCCGCATTTTGCTTAAGGAGGTATTATCCACTCTGGATGATTGTGAAAATTTGGTCATCCCAGAGAAACTATGTAAAATGGACAAGTTCCTAGAGGTGCCGGGGCTCCCAGAAGCTTTTCCTATACCCAAGCGGGTGGCGGACATTGTTAATAAAGAATGGGAAAGGCCCGGTATTCCTTTCGTCCCTCCCCCCATATTTAAAAAATTGTTTCCTATGGTCGACCCCAGAAAGGACTTATGGCAGTCAGTCCCCAAGGTCGAGGGAGCGGTTTCTACTTTAAACAAACGCACCACTATTCCCATAGAGGATAGTTGTGCTTTCAAAGATCCTATGGATAAAAAATTAGAAGGTTTGCTTAAAAAGATGTTTGTTCAGCAGGGTTACCTTCTACAACCTATTTCATGCATTGTCCCTGTCACTACAGCCGCATATTTCTGGTTTGATGAACTGATTAAGGTGCTCGATAGTGACTCTCCTCCTTATGAGGAGATTATGGACAGAGTCAATGCTCTCAAATTGGCTAATTCTTTCACTCTAGACGCCTCTTTGCAATTGGCTAAGTTAGCGGCTAAGAATTCTGGGTTTGCTATTGTGGCGCGCAGAGCGCTTTGGTTGAAATCTTGGTCGGCTGATGCGTCTTCCAAGAACAAGCTACTAAACATTCCTTTCAAGGGGAAAACGCTGTTTGGTCCTGACTTGAAAGAGATTATCTCTGATATCACTGGGGGTAAGGGCCATGCCCTTCCTCAGGATCGGCCTTTCAAGGCAAAAAATAGACCTAATTTTCGTCCCTTTCGTAAAAACGGACCAGCCCAAGGTGCTACGTCCTCTAAGCAAGAGGGTAATACTTCTCAGGCCAAGCCAGCTTGGAGACCAATGCAAGGCTGGAACAAGGGAAAGCAGGCAAAGAAACCTGCCACTGCTACCAAGACAGCATGAAATATCGGCCCCCGATCCGGGACCGGATCTGGTGGGGGGCAGACTCTCTCTCTTCGCTCAGGCTTGGGCAAGAGATGTTCTGGATCCTTGGGCGCTAGAAATAGTCTCCCAGGGTTATCTTCTGGAATTCAAGGGACTTCCCCCAAGGGGAAGGTTCCACAGGTCTCAGTTGTCTTCAGACCACATAAGAAGACAGGCGTTCTTACATTGTGTAGAAGACCTGTTAAAAATGGGAGTGATTCATCCTGTTCCATTGAGAGAACAAGGGATGGGGTTCTACTCCAATCTGTTCATAGTTCCCAAAAAAGAGGGAACGTTCAGACCAATCCTAGATCTCAAGATCTTAAACAAATTTCTCAAGGTCCCATCTTGAAAGATGGAAACCATTCGAACTATCCTTCCTTCCATCCAGGAAGGTCAATTCATGACCACGGTGGATTTAAAGGATGCGTATCTACATATTCCTATCCACAAGGAACATCATCGGTTCCTAAGGTTTGCATTCCTGGACAAACATTACCAGTTCGTGGCGCTTCCTTTCGGATTAGCCACTGCTCCAAGGATTTTCACAAAGGTACTAGGGTCCCTTCTAGCTGTGCTAAGACCAAGGGGCATTGCAGTTGTACCTTACCTGGACGACATTCTGATTCAAGCGTCGTCCCTCCCTCGAGCAAAGGCTCACACGGACATCGTCCTGGCCTTTCTCAGATCGCACGGCTGGAAAGTGAACGTGGAAAAGAGTTCTCTATCCCCGTCAACAAGGGTTCCCTTCTTGGGAACAATTATAGACTCCTCAGAAATGAGGATTTTTCTAACAGAGGCCAGAAAGACAAAGCTTCTGGACTCTTGTCGAATACTTCATTCCGTTCCTCTTCCTTCCGTAGCTCAGTGCATGGAAGTGATCGGGTTGATGGTAGCGACAATGGACATAGTTCCTTTTGCGCGCATTCATCTAAGACCATTACAACTGTGCATGCTCAGTCAGTGGAATGGGGACTATACAGACTTGTCTCCAAAGATACAAGTAAATCAGAGGACCAGAGACTCACTCCGTTGGTGGCTGTCCCTGGACAACCTGTCACGAGGGATGACATTCCACAGACCAGAGTGGGTCATTGTCACGACCGACGCCAGTCTGATGGGCTGGGGCGCGGTCTGGGGATCCCTGAAAGCTCAGGGTCTTTGGTCTCGGGAAGAATCTCTTCTACCGATAAATATTCTGGAACTGAGAGCGATATTCAATGCTCTCAAGGCTTGGCCTCAGCTAGCGAGGACCAAGTTCATACGGTTTCAATCAGACAACATGACGACTGTTGCGTACATCAACCATCAGGGGGGAACAAGGAGTTCCCTAGCGATGGAAGAAGTGACCAAGATTATTCTATGGGCGGAGTCTCACTCCTGCCACCTGTCTGCTATCCACATCCCGGGAGTGGAAAATTGGGAAGCGGATTTTCTGAGTCGTCAGACATTGCATCCGGGGGAGTGGGAACTCCATCCGGAAATCTTTGCCCAAGTCACTCAACTTTGGGGCATTCCAGACATGGATCTGATGGCCTCTCGTCAGAACTTCAAAGTTCCTTGCTACGGGTCCAGATCCAGGGATCCCAAGGCGGCTCTAGTGGATGCACTAGTAGCACCTTGGACCTTCAAACTAGCTCATGTGTTCCCGCCGTTTCCTCTCATCCCCAGGCTGGTAGCCAGGATCAATCAGGAGAGGGCGTCGGTGATCTTGATAGCTCCTGCGTGGCCACACAGGACTTGGTATGCAGATCTGGTGAATATGTCATCGGCTCCACCTTGGAAGCTACCTTTGAGACGAGACCTTCTTGTTCAGGGTCCGTTCGAACATCCGAATCTGGTTTCACTCCAGCTGACTGCTTGGAGATTGAACGCTTGATTTTATCGAAGCGAGGTTTCTCAGATTCTGTTATCGATACTCTTGTTCAGGCCAGAAAGCCTGTAACTAGAAAGATTTACCACAAAATTTGGAAAAAATATATCTGTTGGTGTGAATCTAAAGGATTCCCTTGGGACAAGGTTAAGATTCCTAGGATTCTATCCTTCCTTCAAGAAGGATTGGAAAAAGGATTATCGGCAAGTTCCCTGAAGGGACAGATTTCTGCCTTGTCGGTGTTACTTCACAAAAAACTGGCAGCTGTGCCAGATGTTCAAGCCTTTGTTCAGGCTCTGGTTAGAATCAAGCCTGTTTACAAACCTTTGACTCCTCCTTGGAGTCTCAATCTAGTTCTTTCAGTTCTTCAGGGGGTTCCGTTTGAACCCTTACATTCCGTTGATATTAAGTTATTATCTTGGAAAGTTTTGTTTTTAGTTGCAATTTCTTCTGCTAGAAGAGTTTCAGAATTATCTGCTCTGCAGTGTTCTCCTCCTTATCTGGTGTTCCATGCAGATAAGGTGGTTTTACGTACTAAACCTGGTTTTCTTCCAAAAGTTGTTTCTAACAAAAACATTAACCAGGAGATTATCGTACCTTCTCTGTGTCCGAAACCAGTTTCAAAGAAGGAACGCTTGTTGCACAATTTGGATGTTGTTCGCGCTCTAAAATTCTATTTAGATGCTACAAAGGATTTTAGACAAACATCTTCCCTGTTTGTTGTTTATTCAGGTAAAAGGAGAGGTCAAAAAGCAACTTCTACCTCTCTCTCTTTTTGGATTAAAAGCATCATCAGATTGGCTTACGAGACTGCCGGACGGCAGCCTCCCGAAAGAATCACGGCTCATTCCACTAGGGCTGTGGCTTCCACATGGGCCTTCAAGAACGAGGCTTCTGTTGATCAGATATGTAGGGCAGCGACTTGGTCTTCACTGCACACTTTTACCAAATTTTACAAGTTTGATACTTTTGCTTCTTCTGAGGCTATTTTTGGGAGAAAGGTTTTGCAAGCCGTGGTGCCTTCCATTTAGGTGACCTGATTTGCTCCCTCCCTTCATCCGTGTCCTAAAGCTTTGGTATTGGTTCCCACAAGTAAGGATGACGCCGTGGACCGGACACACCTATGTTGGAGAAAACAGAATTTATGTTTACCTGATAAATTTCTTTCTCCAACGGTGTGTCCGGTCCACGGCCCGCCCTGGTTTTTTAATCAGGTCTGATAATTTATTTTCTTTAACTACAGTCACCACGGTACCATATGGTTTCTCCTATGCTATTATTCCTCCTTAACGTCGGTCGAATGACTGGGGTAGGCGGAGCCTAGGAGGGATCATGTGACCAGCTTTGCTGGGCTCTTTGCCATTTCCTGTTGGGGAAGAGAATATCCCACAAGTAAGGATGACGCCGTGGACCGGACACACCGTTGGAGAAAGAAATTTATCAGGTAAACATAAATTCTGTTTCTTCTCATTCTCACAAGAAGTTATGTTTCACTATATATTAAGACTGTCTAATAACAAGGCGGATAATAAGACACCTTTATCTTAAAGTATAATTTATTGAGTTTATTGCCACAGGGTTTAGGGCCCAGGCCCATGTGGCAGACACACAATCTTCTGGTCTAATACCAGCACATATATCACCAACTGTAGAACAGTCCTTAAAAGAGTTGAGCGTGCTTACACTCTGGTAGTTCATCATACATTTTGCGTTAAGTACCACTTTAAATTTTCTCAACTTCTTAGGTATAGCCAGCATCACTATAGGTGGTTCTAAAAGGATAAGATGATCAGAATAGCAACTAGGGGTCCATACACCTCCTTTAAACCTCATAGTGTCCCTACCACTGTTGATATATAGTAAAATTAAGAGTTTATACCTATCGCTATAGTTGTTCAAAATGTATATGTTATATACAATGCTTGATAGTTTCATATTACTAACACCATCATTTTTATATTAGTACATCAATATAGCTCAATTCAATGGTCTTATATGGGTTTTTCAGTTTTCACAATAGATCTAAACCCTATAAAAATAGAAAATGGAGATTCTTTAAAAAAGACCCTTGAGTGGTCCCCCTAGTTTCAGAAGCTACCTTCCTGGATTATGTTTATGATTGTATAAGGGGCCCAAAAGTGGTCCTGTTGGTTTTGTTGAAGGTAGAAAGATGTATTGGCATTGACTTTGATATTAAATTTGTATCTGTATTGATATATACTTCCACTCCACTTTACTTAAATGATATAACAATTGTTAGTTGAATATGTGGAAACTATTTGTATGTAACACTTTCTACATGTTTATGTTTGTTTGCCTTTTGATGCATCTCAATAAAAACATTAAAATTGAAAAAAAAAAAAAAATGTAAACACATCCTGATATCACACCTATTAGCTGTCTTCAAACATATTGGCGAGGGCAGCGCGTTGCCATAATCTATGCTTGAAGCAGAGGTCACTGGGATTCCTAAACCAAATAAGGACCCAGCGCTGCCATCTAGCTATAGACCCATATCACTGTTAAATGTAGACATTAAAATCTACTCTAAAGTACTGGCCAATAGACTAAATGCCCTCTTACCATCATTGATACATCCTGACCAGGTGGGTTTTGTACCGTGGAGAGAGGCGAAAGACAATACGGTTAGAGTCCTTCATCTCCTACAGTATTCTAAAGTACAAAAACTCTTTTATATTATTGTCTACTGACGCTGAAAAAGCTTTCGACAGACATGACGGGACCTTTCCTAAATTGACCCTAGGAAAATTTGGCCTCCCAGATTGCTTCATAAATTGCATATTCGCACTATACTCTTCCCCCACAGCCAAAATACGGGTCAATAGCATTCTGTCAGAACCCTTTCAAATTCGGTATGGAACTAGACAGGGGTGCCCTCTGTCACCACTGTTATTCATTTTAGCAATGGAGGTAGCTGCGTCCGCCCTGTGCGCAAACCCAGAGGTTCAGGGAATCACATTAGATAATACCCAGTATAAATTAGCACTCTACGCGGATGATTTATTATTTACACTGGCCTCACCCAGATCCTCTCTCTCCGCAGTGCAAACCACTCTTGAAGATTATGGTAGAGTGTCTAATTATTCTGTTAACCTAACCAAATCAAAAATCTTGGCAGCTAACCTCACTGAAAGGGAGACACTGAAATTGGCACAACAGACCCCATACTTAATCCAAACATCATCCCTAAAATACCTTGGAGTACACCTGACGACCTGTCCCAATTGACTAGTAGAACTTAATTATGATGCCCTTCTAACGACTTTAACTAGGGAGACCTCTAGTTGGCTGAACAAAAAAATGTCATGGATAGGTAGAATTAATGTTGTCAAGATGACATTCCTCCCCAAATTCCTATATATATCCCAAACCCTACCAATTCCTCTCCCAGAAACTTACATACCCAAACTACAAAGCATGATTAACCTCCCAGAATAGCCACAAACACATTGTATATGACCAAATTAAACGGAGGCTTCGGAGTTCCCGATATGGCAAAATATAGAGCAGCTGTGTTTATTCGTAGAGTCCTTGACTGGTGTACATATGCAGTTGACAGTGGTGGATTGTGGATTCGCTTAGAACATTCGATCATGGCTGCGCCCTAGTTAGGTGCTTTTTGCTGGCAACAGCCAAATAATCATCCGAACTCCATAAAAAATTGCACAATTATCAAAGAAACCCTAGATCTGTGGCTCAGCCTGATCCGTAAATATACTCATATCTCCTCGATCCCATCTCCGCTGACGACAGTCCTGTCTAATCCAGAATAGGTAGGTGTCCCCCTTACATCTACACAACTGTCTAATATACACGGCCTATTGCCTTTCCACGACATTGTTGACTCAGGAAATTTGATCTCCAAACAAAACCTCTCGTTGCTGCACATTGCGCACTTCACACATTAGTTCAGATACTTCCAGTTGAGCCATAGACAAAGGCACCTTTTAGTCAGAGACCTCACTGTATTTGAGAAATTGTGCTGTGCTGAAGAGACACCCCCCCATACAATTTCAACTCTCTATGCACTTTTAAATAATCCACCCACGATCATGCATACCAAAACAATAATTTCTTGGCACAAAGAGCTACCTTACACCTTGGCTGAGGATGAGTGGGCTACAATATTTCGCAAAACGAGTAGAGTGGCCCACTCAGCATCACTTCAAGAAACAAACTACACATTTCTACTCAGGTGGTATCTTACACCACAACGTCTGAAATATATCTTCCCCCAAGCCTCAGACCGCTGCTGGCGTAGATGTGCAGAACAGGGATCCCCATATCACCTGTGGTGGACATGTCCAAAGATTAACCAGTTCTGGGCTGACATACATTCTACAATTAGTAAAATTCTAGAGTTTGAGTTTCACTTAGATCCATTAGTGTAATTATTTAATGTTACCCCTAGACTACATTCCAAACAACATGAAGCTCTCTTACAACTAGCAATCTGTAGAGCCAAACAGGTGATTCCACAGATGTGGAAATCAGAATCTCCCCCAACACTGAATATGTGGGTCACACAGTTGACTACCAACCTGAAATTAGAAAGGTATTACTATTATTCAATGGAGAGATACACCATAATAGAATCTTAGATATAGATGATTAATCTGAGTATATACCCCCTGACCGAAGGAGTTGGGTATGGGTACTCGACTCCAGCCTCCTAGCTCTAGGGACACTCCATGGGAGAGGCAGTATATTAAAGATAGGAGATGAGTCACAACCACCATTCTGATGTGTTGTCTTGACCGCACTCTGGACCCCCCCCCCCCCCCAAAAAAGGGGAAAAAAACATCCCCCCCCCTTTCATGTTCATCAGTGCCGAGAATATCCCCTGACACTGACCCTCCTGAGGGCAATTTATTGTTATTTAAAGAAGCAAAGCAATGTGATACCTGACACTGTATCTATAGATCTGGGTAACTGTTTCAACTAACTGCATTATTTCCATTTGCAAAAGGACTGTATGTATATGAACTCTGTCACATTGTAACTTGTTTTTTTCTTTTTTCTATTCTTGTTATGTTTAATATAAAAGAGGTTTGAAGATAACTACAAATAGATTATATTTTACGCAAATTATCTTAGCAACGTATACAACTGTATTGAACAAACTATTGTAACTGCACAAGATAATGATATTCTCACTTTCTGTACTTTGTTCTTTATACCATGGGAAAACCTCAATAAAAAAGTTTTAAACAAAAAAAAAACTTTTGGTAACATCTTCACACCCCATCAACTGAAAAAGAAATGCCATAGCTGATAACCTCCTACGAACCATGGAACTATGTACCCCCCCCATTATACCCCCCCATTCCTGCTTCCGATCCAATAGTGCCACTATTCTGCTTTCGGTGGAATCAACCACTCCTTTACACTGCAGAAAAATGTTTCCATAAGCACCATACCTGCATGTATGACTTTGATGTTCCATGAGCTAAAGCTCCCCTCACCATATTCAACCTAACGTAAAAGCCATATCTCAAAGGATCTCCGGACACTCCTCCCCATGCTCCTCTGGCGCCAAGCAACAAAATCAATCCCACTGTAAACGGTAAAGTGTCAGCAATTTCATTTGCTTTTCCAGATACATGAACAGCTTTAAAGAAAACATTACACTGCAAGCATTTTAAAACAAATGTATCACTGGAAGAGAAGATGCAGTCAAACGATTTATAGCCATCACCACACCCATATTATCAGAATGAAAAGTCACACATTTAGCAGACAGCAAGTCAGGCCATACATGCAGTGCCACTACCAACGGGAACAACTCCAGATAAACTAATTTCTTCGTAAGCCCTGCCTTAACCCAGTACCCCGGCCATTGTCCCACACACCATTTTCCTTGCAAAAAGACCCCAAAGCCTATTGCCCCAGAGGTATCCGTAAACAAGTGTAAATCCCAATCAAGTAACCCTACCTCTTGCATCATTACCCTACTATTAAATTCCTTTCAAAACAGCCACCAAATTCTCAAATCCTCCTTATGCTCCTTCTTCAATCTAATCCTATGAAAATGCATCTTCGCCCCTGCGGTCACCAATGACAATCTCCTCGTGAATACCCTTCCAACCGGAATTATCTTACAGGCAAAATTGAGCTTACTAATCAGTGACTGAATCTCTTTTAAAAATAGCTTTTGCTTCCCCAACACCCCTTCAATCGTGTTCACCAAGTCCTCCACTTTTTCCTCAGGTAAACGACACTCCATCCGAACTGTATCAAGATGTATGCCCAGGAAACTCAAATTGTTTGTGGGGCCTTCAGACTATTCTTCCACCACTGGTATTCCAAACTATTCTGCCACCTCCCTAAAGGCCTCTATCAGCATTGTACATACCTCTGACCCCTCAGAACCCACAAACAAAAAATCATCCAAATAGTGGACAATGGAACTGAACCCAGGCCTCTGTTTAACCACCCATTCAACAAAACAACTAAACTTTTCATAATACAAACATGAAATTGAACAGCCCATGGGAAGACAAAGATCCACAAAATATGACCCAACAAAAAAGCAACCCAATAGGTGATGACACCTTGGATGCACAGGCAGGAGAAGAAAAGCGGCTTCAACATCAACCGTCACTATCAGAGCACCTACCCCAGCCTCCTGAACCAACT
The DNA here is from genome assembly GCF_027579735.1 of Bombina bombina. Taxonomy (NCBI): domain Eukaryota; kingdom Metazoa; phylum Chordata; class Amphibia; order Anura; family Bombinatoridae; genus Bombina; species Bombina bombina. Next base: position 398,657,973 of record NC_069503.1, on the reverse strand, counting down.
CAGCCGTCCTATCAAACAAAGCGTAACGAACCGCCGCCAATTCAGGATCAATGCCATCATTGACATATGTCTCTTTTGGATAAGATAAGGGGTGGATCATGCGAAATTGACCCTGAGCTTTTTTAGGAACCACTCCCAAAGGAAAAATCCTCAAATTAGCCAATGGGAGCTCCCCAAAAGGACCAGCCATCCTACGCAAAGACACCTCTTTCAACAACTTTCCCCGTAATACCTCCAGGAATTTCTGAGCAGACTTCAAGTTCCCATGAACAACTGACTCCCCCCTTCAACAAACGGGATACAGAATTCTGAACTAAAACCAGTTAAAAGAATTTCTGCATCAAGTCGCCTAGACCTCCCCCTACCGTATCGTTCTAACCACAGGACCATCTTTGCAACCTTCACTGGCGTCCGTGCCCTGTGGACCCAAATCTCCCGGCTTCCCCACCTGCCTACCCCGCCTGAAACACTTTGAGAAGGCATGGGCTCCTCCGCAACCAAAACATTTGTGTTTGTACTTACATGAGCCTGCAAATCGGCATTGCTCATCATTTAATTGAAAACAGAGCCCTTTTCTGATTGCCACTGCGGTACTTGCTCCAACTCCCACACCTGCGCCCTGACCTCCTGCTCCACAAAAGGACTGGCCCCCTCTTAGCGGGGTCATCATCTCTAACCAGATTCCCATGTCCCTATCATCCCATTTCATATCTGGGTGCACCGCAATCCTTTGACGGAATTGCTAGTCATACCTCCACCATGCCATGCCCCCATAAGTACGATATCCTGCACAATTTCATCAAAATAGCAGAAGAGAGCCGACCACTGTTCTGCTTACTTTTCCCCAATTATGCTGGCTAATATGCAGAAAGCCAGAGACAAATTGTTGAACGTCTTTGGTAGCTTTCTATACCTCTTTTTACGCTCCTCCTCTTCCTTCTTTCCCTGCTCCCCTTTTGCATCATCCTTAATTTCAACAAATTGATATAAGGGAAGTAACAAGAACATTTCCAAAAACTCTCTCTTCCAAATCTTTTCTTTGATTTCCTGAGTTAGATGGAGCAATTGTGCAAAGACAAGGCCTCTTCAAGGCTACCTCAGCCACCTTGATGGCTCCCGCCCCTTGTCCACTAGATGAAGGGATTGCCACTCCCGCGATCTCCGCCCCTTGGCTACCAACCCCCACTGCCCCATGCACACTCCACACCTCCCCTGCCTCAATACCCATCACCTCTCCCGTGTTTTTATTTTCATTCTGAGCCACCAAATCTTGCAGACCCTTTTATATCAATGAATTCAAATCCCCACTCCCCCCAACCTTTCACGTAGTATTATTGAGCACATTCCCAGGCACCTCACATGACATGTTAGGCGCTGTCACCGGTCCAGGCCTGGAGTCACTTCTCCGCCGCCCTGTCATTCTCCTGGGTTTCTCTGTTCACCTCCTCACCGACCTCCTAGTCTCTTCCCCGCACCTTTCTTGCAATATAATCCTGGAATAGTCCTTCCTCCTCTCTTGACTAGTCTTCCTTCTGCAGTCTCTGTCTATTTTCCCCCATGGAAAATAGACAGAGACTGGCATTCCTCTCCTCCCTTCGACAGGCAACCCGCCGTCTGTCATCTCCAGCCTCCGCCGCCCTCAGGCCACCGTCCCTGTGACCAGCTCCAGTCTGTAAAGCAAAAGAACAACCAGGATTAGCTGATCCTGACCACCCCGAAAACCTCCTGACCCCCGATTCATCCCTCCTCGGCCTCTGGTCCTTGTCCTGACTAGTGCCCCCAACCTCCTTTCTTGCCCCAGCAGCACCAGGTGACATGATTTTCAACAATTGTGCTAATGCCCTAAGATCCCCTACCTGGTCCGCCATACTAGGTCCCGCAACTGAGTGCTCCGGAGACATCTCCTCCTCAAACTCATTGAACAAGTCTTCCAAAAATATGTTATCCATGTCCACATCATTGGGGTCCAGCTCTGGAAACAGTGCCTCCTGCACGGAATGCCCGCTGTGACCTTGTCCCGCTCTCACTGCAGTAATTGACAAAAAAAGAGGGTGGAGGGGGGGACCACACACAATTATAAATAAATATAACTATTAATTAAAAAAATATTTTGGGAAACCACCACCCATAATGCCCTATGAAAACCCTCTCCATCCGGACCCTTAAAAACCCGACTTGAACAACCGCACCCAATAAATAACCAGAGCTATAGCATTTTTTATATATATACCACTTTTCCCCCAAAACCAGGCCCTAATCCCCTGCATATGAGGATTAACAAACATACCCAATTTGGGTTGCTTTCACAAAACAAATCCCAGTTAACCTAGAGAACTAATCCCATGCTCATAACCCATGAAAAAAGCCTGGCGCCCTCTCTAGGAAGGCTCTGCCCCTCTACTGTGGCCAGACTAGAGCAGAATAACCTCCCCACCAACGTTTTCCCACACATTGAACCGTCCCCAGAAAACAACATTTTTATTCTTTATTATTTTATTTTATATATATATTTATTTTTTTATATAGAGGTACCTGGTCCCCATAAATCAGCCTACACCCAGTTTGCAATCCCCTTGATGAGCCTGCAATCCCCACCTAACTTAAACGTAGGCCCAAATCCCAAATAATTCCAAGCCTATTAAACACCCTCTACCACCCTACTGAGATATCATTGATCACCTCCGCTAACAGCAGCATAGACCGAATCATGGCCCCTCCTACCGGTACCCCATCATACCCCACAGCCCCCATGGCCTACCTGCTACTGGCCTCCTTCCACGCTGAGGCCCCTGCTCCAACGGTTGATCCTCCTGTCCACTGCCCGAATGCCGGACAATGACGTCATCCGGTCTGCCTCCAGTTGTCTCTCTCCCCGGCATTGACGCTTCCTCAATGGCTGCCGACCTCTCCGTCGTGGGACTCAACACACTCGATGGTGCCGGTCCAGTTGATGATGCCCTCCTACTGCTCCGCCGCCTGGTGCTAGCAGCACTAGCCATTCTCCTGCTCCCGAAAGCCGGACTCAGCCATTCAGGCAGCCTGGCTCGCCGTACTGGCCTGGCCCTTGCCTGCTGTGCAGTCCTGCATCTGCCCGTCACATCTTCCACAGTAACCGCCTCCTGGGACGCCGTCAACTGCTGCATGACCCAGTGCATACCCCTGGCTTGTGCCTGGGCCTTCACAGCTTGGAGCAGGTCCTGGATTCCTTTAATAGCACTTAATGCTGTGTCTCTCCAGGCAGGTCAGTGCGAGTAGAAGGTAGTTTCTGCTCGCAACGTAATCTTACGCAAATAATTTGGCGCCTTTTCTTGGCCACCCCCACCTCCTATATAGCTCACTTAGGGCCCTGCCTCCAATCACCATCTATCACCTCACATCCAATACTTCCTACCTATACCGGGGTCAAATGCCCCTCCCTTCACTAGTTACGTCCAGAGAAAGAAAGAAAGAAAGAAAGAAAGAAAGAAAGAAAGAAAGAAAGAAAGAAAGAAAGAAAGAAAGAAGGAAAGAAAGGAAAGAAATAATAAAATACCTGGTGTTGTTTTTTTTTTTTTTTAAATCATTCATATTGTGGTTATACTCTCACACAAATAAAATTATAATTGCAACCATATTTAAAATATGATGCATTTGTGAAATAAAGAAAAAAAGGAAAGAAAGAAAGAAAGAAAGAAAGAGAAAGAAAGAATATTGACGGCAAAAACTATATGCTGTGCTGTTCAAAAGTAAAAAAAAAAATCCTAATTTAAAAAGGGAAATAAATCAGTTTGTGGACAATAATGCTGTGGACATAATTTAATTACAAAGAGGACAAAACAAGACAACCCAATATTCTCAATCCCCTAGATGGCTATTAATGTGATGAGATGTACAACTGATTTTCACAGCTTTCAGGTCTTTTTTTTCCCAATAATGCTCGCAGCACTTTTCTACTGGTGCCAGCACGTCAATAGGGCTGAAAATCTAATTTTTATGAGAAAACCTGATCAAAAAGAACATGTGCTAGATATAGCAACACAATCAAAGCTTTTTTTAAAAAAAATAACTGTTATGTCTGTTTGAAGGAAGACATTAACTTCCATTGTAATGTAATACTGTTTCCTCACTTGACAATATATCAATACTGTATATGTAGAAATCAATGAGCAGTGTATTATGGATGCGTGGAGGTGAGGCCATAGTTTGTTTGCTTTGGGCATACTATGATGGCTATAATTTCCAAGATAATCTCAAACTGATACTAACTGCTGACCTTAAAAAAATCTGAATTAAATAAATTCAGTTATAATAAGGGAATTATGATTTCTATTTGAGCATATATTAACACTTTTACAACCAAAAGTAATGTGCCAGTATTTTTAAAAGGTAGTTAGGCAGCCACTGTCCTAGATTTAACTGTTAAAAAAAACTGTTTAAACACATGGCTTAAAGGAACAGTCAAAATTAAACTTTCATAATTCAGATAGGGCATGCAGTTTTAAACACGTTTCCAGTTTACTTTTCTCATCAAATTTGCTTTTTCTTTTGGTATTCTTTTTTGAAAGCTAAACCTAGATAGACTCAAACTGATTTCCAAACCGTTGAAAACTTTTGGACAGTTTTTCCGTTAGACAGTGCTAGTTAATGTGTGTCTTACATATAACATTGTGCTCACTCCTGTGGAGTTATTTAGGAGTCAGCACTGATTGTCTAAAATGCATGTCTGTCAAAAGCACTTAGATAAGGGGGCAGTCTGTAGAGGCTTAGATACAAGGTAATCACAGAGGTAAAAGGTGTATTAATATAACAGTGTTGGTTATGCAAAACTGGGGAATGGGTAACAAAAAGATTATCTATCTTTTTAAACAATAAACATTTTCAAGTTGAATGTCCCTTTAACAAATGTATTTAAACTAAGCACAGGGCTTAAAAATGTATTTAAGGGCGGAGCTAGCTAGCTGTTAGAGAAGACGTGTTTATACATAGATCCTGCCATATATGCAGATAAAATAGCAAAAAGCCATAATTTTGCCTTTAAATGATAGAATTTTGCCTTGCCTGCAATCTGGAGAGCAGCTAGGCTATTAATTGCTCATAATAAGAGGCTTGCAAATGCCGTCTGACTTTGGTCACATTACGGTACCAAGCCTACAGGTCAGGACTGACAAAGGAGGGTTGGCCTCTCCTCCCACTTTCATTGAGTGCAATGGCTGAGCCGTTTGTGTCGGAGGGCAGATGATGTAATTTACTGAGCAGCGGAAGGTCACCCAGAGTATTAGTGGCGAAGACATGGGCGTCAGAGCGGTCACTTGGGTAATAGCCCCATGAGCAGTACCTCTCCTGGCACCTTCTAGCGACACTCTCCGCATCAACACTTACCGCATCGGTGGGTCTCTCATACTTGACTGCCCTGACAAGGGACACAAGCTGGAGCGACAAACAGACGGGAGGGGGAAGGAGACAGAGGATAGCCGATTGAAGGCCTAGATGTCGCCTAGCATGAACTGCCATTTTGGATCATTAAGTAAGTGCGTAGTGTATCACACACTTACACAGGGCCCAGATCATGGAGGAGTTGAGCACATTTTTTTAAAAACTTATGGCAGACTTTGAAAGGAAGTTCTGCGACAGGGCAGATAAAATTATTGCTGCGCAACAGGGAGATGACCTGACCCGCAGTCCATTGCTCAGCCTTGGGGTGCAGGAAGCAACTACTGAAGTGAGGGATACCCCATGTCTGCAGATAGTGCCGTTAGGTACCATGCTACCCTCGCAACCCACATGTAAACCCAAGCCAGAGGAAGGAGATATCATAAGGTGGGAGCTGCAGAAGACCATAGTAGACCTCTCCAATTCAGTTATCCGGCAGGGGAATGTGATCTCTACTAACCCACGGAAAGTTATGTAAGGTCAGCATATGGACACTGCAAGGCTGTCTGAGATACATGATAGGGACTATTGCAAACAAAAACCGCTTGTCCTCAACCTAGTTACATGTACAAACCCTATTCTTTCGTTCCTTGGAGCTTACCTGGGGCATGTGCCTTGTTTCTGGGTTACCACATCTGATGCAATGACTGTTTATTGATGTTTATTACCCAGTCCATGTACTATCTCTAATGCATCCCATTGCATTGTTACTGTTCTTTTAAATATGCAGAGTGATTGCTGAAATAGCCCTAAAGCTCCATAACGGTATAAATTGATGCCTGTTATTAATTTTATGCCCTTGGGGGGAGTTTATTAATTAAGACATATAGAAAACTTAGGTGTATTCTACAGGCAACCTCAAGCAACAATGATATGTATCAGTGCCTCTATGCCTATCTTGACTACACTGTATTGCTGAAAGAGTTTTGTGGTCATCTATCTATATAATTTACCGCCTTAGTTATTAAGAATAGTTCATGTTCTACATAGTTCCTTGGAAGGGTAATGGGTATACACATATGATTTTGGCTTTAGTAAGGGCCATGGTATATTTTTAGTTTGCTCTGTCCGCAGCCGAGGCAGAGTGATATGTTCAGACCCTCCCCTTGCCCCTCCTTGGCAGTGTGGAGGAATGTACCTAAACTTTATTCTACCTATATGAAAATACTAGATTTCCACCTATGTACAGTGCTAGACTATGGCGATAATAAAACTAATATGAAAGGCCACCATGTTGTGGAGTTATCCTCCAATGTAGTTTACAGCAGGCTATGTCCAAGTGTACCCCCATGTACTCCAAATAGCAGGGCCAGATATATCTTTGGGTGCCGGGAAAGTATTCTCTCACATGTGTTTTTCTAATGTAGGATTTTGACAAATATTTATGGCATGGTCTGCACTTGCATATGAGTGGATGTAGTCCCTCTCTGCTTTAGTTGGATAATCACTTTGTGGGAAAACCATTTGGTATGTGTTGCCATATATACTATATACTAGAGATAGAGATGTTCTGTGCTATTATGAGATAGAGTTATATTGTCTAATGTTAACCCTTACAGCCTATAGTTTGTTTCCAAGTTTTATGCTCCTATTACTGCAGTGGGACCGCTTATTTTATCTGAAATTTCCTTTTATATGATATTCAAATATATTTTTTATAGCCTAGAGGTCCAAAAGTGGCCCATATATCTTAAAAGTATTATCCTCTGTAATAGCATCTTCCACATAAGTACCCCCCCCCCCTTACAGGGAAATTATGCGGTTAGGGGTGATTAAAACCCTCCGCAAATTTAGGCAGTGTTAGGGAATCTCTGCCCTACACTAAGCATTAGCTGTTATAATTATATAAACCTCCTATGTTTAGTATATTGCGGTGTGAGGCCCAAGAGAAGCCTCTATATGGTCAGAAGGCCAAAATAAGAATCATTCCCAAACCTAGTTTTACCTGTTACTGCTATAGAAGTTAATTATAGGTCAAAGAAGGACCTAAGTTGTTGTCATTATATATAACCTCCTGTGCTCTGTAAGTAGCTGCCTAAGGCCCAGGAGAGGCCTTTACATAGTTAGGAGGCCATAATACTAAAGAATATTTTATTAACACCCTATCCATCGATAGTTTGAGAGCTAGTACTTATGTATACTAAGCCAGAAGTAAGTTCTATTAGTCTATCTAGTTTCTTCTAATCATTATGGTTCCTTAATGCATGTGATCTTGCATATTCTCCCTAATACTATAAAAGGTGCCTATATACTTATATGTTAAGCTGTCAAGCCCAAGGGTGGCTTTAAATTGTTATAGTTTAAGTACTTATTCTCCTAGTGACCCAAGAGTGGTCAATATGTAACTACCAGTTAATTTAATCCTAATGATCCGGCTGGTCCAAAAGTGGCCAGAGAAGTAGTTACTCCAGTAGTCTACCATAAAAGAAAACTGAGGTTTCACCTATGTATGATAATCTGACGTTTATATTGTGGATACCTAAAGACCTACCTCTTTCCTTTCAGATTTCCTACAAGAAAGATAGGTCTTATAATTAATTCATGTTAAGAAACTTCTTTTCCACTGTAAAATTTTATCTATAAAAGAGGTGCTGCTTATGGCTAATTGAACCTGTTTTTGTTCAGGACCCAGTAGTATTCATTACTTCTAGGACATGCCTTTGTATTAGAGATATGAAACCTTATGTATGTGTATGGGCACGTGTTGCCATTACATTGTGAGATTTTGTTTGTGTATGTGTAAGCACAGATTTTTTTATGTGTGCTGAGTTAAACATAGCCATATAAGCCAAACTCATAAAACCACAAAGATTATTCATTCATTTATTGTTACTTATAAATAAGTGACAAAAAGGTCAATAAGCCCTGAAATGTCATTTATTTATTAATAGACTGCTTATAAAACTTTGTTATAAAAATTCTAGTAAGTGCAAATATAATGGGACTGATACCAAAATATAAACCTATCAAATCACAAACAATAATAAAATACAAAATACAATCAATGTAATATTGTGCCATTGAATTACCATTGAATTTCATAGTCTGTGGATTTTTAGGACCGGTTTCCTCTTCTCCAATGAACTTTTGTTTTAGTCTAATCAGGACTTTATTTTGAACTTTCAGTGCTGGCACGTATTTAATCTATTAGACCTGGTAAACCTAAGGTACCTTTAGAGTTTTATGTTAGCGCTTTTATGTACATATGTTTTTCCTTTTAAATTATTTTTTTTTAATCAAAGTTTTTTATTGAGGTATTACATGAACATACAATCAATATCATTTGACAAATTTTGAATACATATTACCATATATACAAATGACAGTAGCAGACAGTCATCGAGAGAATGCATCAGAAGTCATCATTCTACAGGTTTACTCAACAGCTGATTCCTCTGGACCAAAGATTGTACACATAAACAAAATGAAGTGATCATAATATAATGTTACCTCTTTTTCTAAATTTTAACATATTTAACTCTTCATACTTTCTGTTTCCTGAAGGACTTATGCATCTTATAGACTGATACTCTAAATATTGTGAATATTAGTGTAATATCACATGTATTGTAGTATGTAGGAAATGTCAAAAAGTTGCTCTTACATAATAAACAACATTGGAAGTGAGTCACATAATGTTAGTTCTAACTGTCAATAATCTATTGGTACATCTCTCTGAGGGAAAGACAAGGAAAAGAGAGGGAACAAAGGACAAGAAGAAAAAAAAAAGGGAGGGACACTGGAGGGGGCTGCATTGTCTACTGCAGCATCCATCAACCCACCCCCCACCCCCTCCGTCCAATCATCCTTTTAGATTTTATGCTTATGTTTGTGAATTGATACATGTAATCTCTCTTTTAGACAGGATATACAATGTATCCTTTGCTAAAGGTACTCCCCTTATTTATTTATTTTTAACTAATGTGCATTCAAAGGATATAAAATATACTAAATGAATGTGTCAATATATTGTATGTATAAATGAGTCACAGATCACAGAGATGTTGCTTGAAGATTCCAAAAAACACCTCCAAGAGAATAAGAGACTACAATAGTGACATTCTATAATACAGCTTTAAATCAGATGCATATACCAGCCGTACTTACATATTCCAGATCTTATGACCAAGCTCTGGGTTTAAAAGCTCATTGAGACTCCGTATGGAGACAAAGAAGTAGAACCTTTTGCTTGCTTCAAAAGCAAAATCATTTTATTAACAACTGTGTACAATCACCAGGCTTTTTATTAAGGGATAAACCATAGCAAGTACCTCCGCATACATAGACCAATACTATGAACAATGTCCCAAATGCCCTTTCCATGACATCATAATGTTACATATACGACATACGTTTCGACAATAGGCACTTGGCTTTGAACGGTGTCTCACTTAGCTTTTAAACCCACAGCTTGGTCATAAGCTCTGGAATATGTGAGTATAGCCAGTACAGGTGGCCCTCGGTTTACACTGGTTCAATTTGCGCCGTTTCAGAATAACAACCTTTTTTTTTCAGTGCACTAATTAAAATAGCCAGTAGGTGTAGCTGTCCGCTTGTGTTGCAGCAAAGTTATGCAACTTAGCAGACTGAAATTGATCTGTGTACACAGAGCAGACCAGACCTATAAAGCAACAAGATCTAGCAGCCACTTCCCTTTTATCTTCCTGTCCAGCTGCTTGAGGTGAGGGTGCCTAACTACCTATTAATCACTGCAGATTGAAATGCATAGAATAGGTGCAGACCCAATATTATCTAACATACTAACAATGCAGAGAACTGTTTGCAGAAAAATGCAAGTAAAAAAATGTTTTTGTTCATTAAACTTAGTTTGATGATACAGTCTGTTGTGTGATTATTTAATTAGGTTTATAATGCTATTTAGCATTTAAATTCTTCATTTCAAAGCTTTAAAAATAATGTATTAGGTGTTACTTATGACAATCTTGAGAGGGGCCTGGAATCTAACTCCCTCACTTCCCATTGGCTTACATTATAAACTGGGTTTCAATTTACAATGGTTTCGATTTACAACCATTCCTTCTGGAACCTAACCCTGGCGTAAACTGAAGGCTACCTGTATATGTATCTGATTTAAAGCTGTATTATAGAACTTCACTACTGCAGTCTCTTATTCTCTCCAAAGTTTGTTTTTATTCTTCAAGCAACTATGCAATCTGGTAATATAACACATAATATATTGACACAGTAATTAAATATTTATTATATCCTCTGAATGCACATTATCACATTGATTGCATTATATATATATATATATATATATATATATACCTGTATAAATATATATTTATATATATATATAAAAATCAAATAATTTAACATGTGACGTCGGGTAACTTCCGTGAGGCGGAGTGAGCACCGCACAAATGTTTGCCTTGCAGGGTTATAAGGGGGTGAGTGTTATGTTTTACTGTCATGCTTATTTTTGAAAATGGGGTCATTCCACAATTGACAAACATTAATGTTATCTAATTATATCTTAATATTCGCCTACATTTCATACACATTCAAACACACCCACACGGTTACATTTTTCAAAGCTCAGTTTCTGCTGATTTTAGTGTGGTCTCCCAATGGCACTTTTTCATTATAATATATGACAAGTATTGAGGATGAGTAAAATGTGGCCATGCAGCATGCTGGGAAATGTAGTTCTCATGTGCTAGCCTGCCTATTGATCAATGTCCGCTCTGTTCTGTCTTTTTTCGCTTGATCCCTGCACTGTCAAACTGCATTTGTACCATATGCAATCTAACAACAGTGTGTTATATATATTTTCTCTATTTCCTCACAATGCACTGTACCTAGGGACCCAGTGTTGTCCTCATCCTAATCTCTTCTTCTGTTTTGGTCCTCACACTGTCCAGCTCCCTTGGGGATTGGTACTGTTCCTGACTGCCAATCCCTCACTTCTTTCCAGGTCCTGGCTTGCAGCATCACTATGTCTGGTGATCTGCTGCAGTCCCTGGTTGCTGCTCTCTTTCCTATGTTTTCAAAAAACCCAGTTCTTTCAAAACCAAGATGTGTCAATTGCTGTGTATAATGGGTGGCTTCTAAATGCATTTAATAGAGATGAAAATATCATGACCACTAAATACTGCAAGGGTGCAGTCTCCCAGGATGTTGTGCACTCCTCACAGTGCAATGTAGCACCATCGCATCATCATCATCATTAAAGGGGCAATAAACTCAATATGCAATTCTTCATTAAATATAAATATATACATCCCTCTAATCATAGGTGCTGCCATTATGGAACCTAAGTTACACAGCAGGTATCTGAAGGGTAGTTGTTGCACATGTTCAAACAGGTCAGCATTGCAATGTAGTGAAAGATAGAGTTCAACATTGTGGCATCCATTACTAGAGGAAGGCAGGGAATAACCTCAATTGTATGCTTATAAAATGTATTCAACTTCACCTTTAGTTGGAATGCATTCCACGGAGTGCAGAACCCTGACCCATCCACGTGCTGCACAGTGATTTCTTGATATGTGCAGATGCTTGTTTCTATCACTCTAATTAATCACAGTAATATAAATGAGAACACAACACTAAATAGGATTTTCAAGGGGGACTAGCCAAGCAGAACAATGCAAAATTTGATTTAAAAACAACCGTTTTAAGTGCTTCCAATACATTTATAATGTATGCAGATTGTTTGCAAAAGTGAATTACTTCTGTATATAAATACAACTGTGAAAATCAAAGGCCACTACTCTATACTCATCTTACTTGACCTCTCTGCTGCCTTTGACACTGTTGACCATCCCCTTCTCCTACGGACTCTCAGTTCTCTTGGGCTTTGTGATTCTGCACTCTCCTGGATTCACTCTTATCTCTCTAACAGATCCGTCTCCGTCTCTTTTGCTGGTGACTCCTCCTCTCTATTGCCTCTGTCTGTTGGAGTACCCCAAGGCTCTGTCCTGGGTCCTCTACTCTTCTCTATTTACACTTCTTCACTGGGTAAACTTATCAACAGCTATGGCTTCAACTATCACCTCTATGCTGATGATACCCAGATCTACCTTTCCACCCCTGCACTTTCTCCTTTTGTCAATTCTCACATCAGCGACTGCTTATCTGGCATTTCCTCCTGGATGGCATCCCACCACCTAAAAATAAACATGTCCAAGACCGAACTACTTCTAATCCCCCCTATAACTCTACTCCAGTTTCTTATTTTTCCATCACTGTTGGCGGCACCGCTATCTCCCCATCACCCCAAGTCCGCTGCCTTGGAGTCACACTTGACTCAAATCAGTCCTTCATTCCCCACATACAATTGCTCTCTTCATCCTGCCGCAACCACCTATGCAATATCTCCAAAATGAATCCGTTTCTGAGTGCTGGAACTACTAAATAGCTAATCCACTCCCTGGTAATTTCGCAACTTGACTACTGTAATAACCTGACATCCCTCTCTCCCACCTCTCTCCCCTTCAATCCATCCTAAATGCATCTGCCAGGCTAATCCACCTCTCTCGACGCTCTGTTTCTGCTGCACCTCTCTGCGAGTCCCTTCACTGGCTCCCCATTCACAGCAGAGTTAAATTCAAAATTCTCACCCTTACCTACAAAGCCCTCATCAATGCTGCCTCACCCTACCTGTCCTCACTCATCCACAAATATACTCCAGCCCGCCCCCTAAGATCCAACAATAACCTGTTCCTTGCGTCCTCTACCATCACCTCCTCTCATGCTAGACTACAGGGCTTCTCTCGTGCGGCACCAACCCTCGAGCTGTCAGACTTTCCCCTAACCTCTCCTCTTTTAAACGTTTAAACATTCCCTAAAGACCTTTTTGTTCGGGGAAGTGTATCACCTGACTCATTAACAAATGAACTTCACTTACCTAACAGTTGCCCTCATCTATCTCCTCACTTATATCTATCTCACCTTTGCAGTCCACACCTCCTGTTTCCCATCCTCCTACCCATCTAGATTGTAAGTTAAAGGGACGTGAAACCCACATTTTTTCTTTTGTGATTTAGAAAAAACATGCATTTTTAAACAACTTTCTAATTTACATCCATTATCTAACTTGCTTCATTCTCTTAATATACATTGCTGAAAAGCATATCTATATAGGCTCAGTAGCTGCTGATTGGTTGCTGCACATAGATGCCTTGTATGATTGGCTCACCCATGTGCATTGCTATTTATTCAACAAAGGATATCTAAAGAATTAAGCAAATTAGATAATAGAAGTAAATTGGAATGTTGTTTAAAATTGTATTCTCTACCTGAATCATGAAATAAATGTTTTGGGTTTAGTGTCCCTTTAAGTTCCCACGGGAATAGGGCCCTCAATTTCCCCTGTATTTGTCTGTAAAATTTTGTCTTTTATTGTAATGTTTCTCTGTTGTACTTTTATCCTTGTATCCATGGACAGTGCTGCGGAATCTGATGGCGCTTTATAAATAAAGAATAATAAAATAAAATAAATGGATACGAAAACCCAAAAAAGTTTATTTGATGCTTTAGAGAACGCATACAATTTTAAACAACTTTCCAATTTACTTCTATTATCAAATGTGCTTCATTTTCTTGGTATCCTTTGTTGAAGGAGCAGCAATGCAGTACTGGGAGACAGCTAAATACATTGAATAAGCCAATGGTAAGAGGTATATATGTGCAGCCACCAATTAGCAGCTAGCTCACAGTAGTGCATTGCTGATCCTGAGCCTACTTATATATGCTTTTTAGTAAAGGATATCAAAAGAACAACGCAAATTAGATAACAGAAGTCATTTTAAAAGTTGTTTATGATTGTATGCTCTATCTGATTTACAAAAATAGTTTGTCTTGTTCTTTAATGTCTCTTTAATGGAAGTAGATACTGCTGGTATATAACAATCCACCGTACTGTACACCAGCTGTATAAACTTTAGTATAATGAAAATTATTTTGATTGTTCATTTGTCTATCACTTGCTAAAATTCTAGACGTAAAATACTATGTAGTGAAATATATTTTTCATTACCTCTAAGATAAATGAAGTTATGTGGTTATTAGGATTTTTACATAGCATATCAGAGCACATGAATATTTAATTATAAATATGTTTAATGCTGTGGAATTCTATTTTATTTCACTTGTTGAAAAAGACTACGCATTTCTCTCTGGAATCAAACTGATATTGCACAGACAAGATAAAAGAATATGCTAACTTGCTTTCTTTGGTAGAAGATTACTGTGCATTTCATTTGCTTCATGCAGCACTGCGTAAAATGTTTATCTTGATTCAATTTTACTGAATAAACCAAAAAAATCAATAGCAGAAATTATTTTAATGTTATCAGCAGGAGTTTCCACAAGAATCTCTATTTTAACTAATTTAAAGTATTAAATTCCAGTCGTTTTTCTAAATACATGTATGTCAATATGTAATTCAATATGTACAAAATTTATTTCAATGCTATTTAGTGCATTTGCTTATCAAATAAAGGGATGGCAAACTGTAAAAAACTATATCATACAAATGATAACTCAAAAGAACACTATTTAAACAGGTTGAAAATATATATTTATTTATTTTTTGGCATGGAAAAAGGTTAAGTTAAAAGGACAGTAAAGTCAAAATTAAGCTTTCATAATTCAGAAAGATCATCCAATTTTAAACAACTTTCTAATTTACTTTGGTTATAAATTATGCTTAGTTCTCCTGGTATCCTTTGTTAAAGAGTAATCATAGGTGAGCTCAGGAGCGTGCACATGTCCATAGCCATCAGGCAAAAAAGCTTAAATCAATGTTATATATAGCTGCAAACTCTATCGTCATAAAGTGTCTGTAGCATTATATGATAGCTGTGTTTGCAAGTATCTATAACATTACTATAAACATTGTTACAAACACTGCTGCAAGATATAGAGGCCTATTTAACAAGGGTCTGTCAGACCTGATCCGACAGTGCGGATCAGGTCCGACAGACCTCGCTGAATGCGGAGAGCAATGCGCTCTCCGTATTCAGCATTGCACCAACAGCTCACAAGAGCTGCTGGTGCAACGCCGCCTCCTGCAGATTCGCGGCCAATCGGACGCCAGCAGGGGGTTGTCAATCAACCCGATCATACTCGATCGGGTTGATTTGTGGCGACAGGGCAGGAGGACAGGGTTATGGAGCAGCAGTCTTTGTGACCGCTGCTTCATAACTGCTGTTTCTGGTAAGCCTGCAGGCTCGCCAGAAACACGGAGCGTCAAGCTCCATACGGAGCTTGATAGATAGGCCGCCTTAGACTTGTGTCCCTTTAATATGATTCCCCAAATTATAATATAAAATCTAGCTTTGCTTTGTTATATCTCACGCTTTTTAATGTGACATGTTACTATCTTTAGAGTAGATTCCAGTTTTACAGTTACTGCCATACATTGATGATACAAACTGAAGATGCTTACACTGGAATTCCTGTAAGGCTGGTAGGGAACAATGAGCTATGGGGTAGATTTATCAAGCAGCGGATGATGCAATCTACCCCTGTAGTTTTAGGTTCCCCTGAAACTGATCGGATACAATCGGGATGATTGACACCCCCTGCTAGCGAATTTCACTAGAAATGCTTGTGCAATGTTAAATGCCGACAGTGTATGCTGTCGCCATTTATCGATGTGCGGCAGACATGAACCGCGCCCGCACAATGATAAATCGGCCTCATGGAGTGCAATCATGGCTGGTTCTATAAGCCCCTGGTTGAGTTTATTAAATGCAGTTTTACAATACACAATACAATACAATTTCAATAGGGCTCACAAAAAAATTCTAATTTGAAAATCATATGAAACAAGAGCAAAATAAAAATTCACTCAAAAGAGTTGTGGACTTTTGAGTGAATTTATATTTTGCTCTTGAGAAAGGTGGTATATCCACTGAAACTATTTAAATAAACCAAGTTGTGATACATTACTGTTGTGACTTCACCAATAAAGGATCTATTTTCACTTTTACTCTGTGAATATTTATCTCCCTAGGACCCCCAACTGGCTGATTCTACTGACCACCCGGTTACAATTTTAGCCAAAAATAAGCTAAAATGAAATAAGATTTTTTTCAATGTTTATTCCTCAAATTACTTGAAACAAATTTATGTTAAAATTATTGCAATTAATTTGTGCTTTGGATAACAGAAAATTTTATAATACTAGAATGTTTTACACTGCTACTACCCGACCGCTTTATAATGCCACCCGGCTGGCAAAGTTTTCTGTGGAGAACACTGTTATGTTTGTTCTCTGCTCTTCTGAGGTGTACTGATCAATGAGCAACTCGGCTGTGTGTGAAAAGTGAGAGTTATTCAAACAGTCTTCATTCCAGGGAAGAGACAGCAGTGTGTCATTGCTACACAAATCCTAATGCGGCTGGAGCAACACATTTTAAACATCTAGCATAGAGCACTGGTTTTCAAACCTGTCCCCAGGTCTCCCTTACAGGACATATTTTCAGGATTACCTTGTGTGAAAGCAAGTAAAATAACCATGATTACTAATCAGCTAATTAATTTACCTGTGCTCCAGTTCAGATATCCTCAAAGCCTGTTAGGGAGATCTAAGGACAGGTCTGACAAACAGTGGAATAGAGGGATTAACATGCTGAATCAACAATAAAACAATATTTTCAAAACATGGATGATTTATTAAAGGTGTTATTTAAAATAATTAAGGAGATTCTGACCATCTGGAGTGTATATTTACATTTACAATTTTGTAAAATCAAGAGGACATATATGATCAAAAAAATGTAAATTTAAAAGGCCTAAAATGAATCAAAGTTTCAACAATCATGGTCTGGACATATTAAATCAATTTTACCTAGTTGAGCAATTAAATGTAATGTAACCTCACAAGCGTTTCAAACGAAAAACTAAACGCAACCTTATGCCAAAACAACAGCCTGAAATAAATATTGTAGAATTAGCTACTGCCTACAAAAAAATATATTTATATATATTTATATACTTTTTATCTCTGTGATTACCTGTATCTAAGACCCTGCAGGCTGCCCCATATCAGTGCTTTTGTTTAGCTTTTTAGAATCTTGCATTTTAGCCAAAGCACAAGATAAGGGACAGCTTGCAGGGGCTTAGAAACAGGCAATCTTAGAAGTTATAAAGTATATTTATATAACAATGGTGATTATGAAAAGCTGGGGACTGGGTAGTAAAAGTGTTCGCTATCTTAGTAAACATAAATAAAAGGCAAGTAAATTGCCCCTTTAACCACTTGATTTCCTGTGTGGTACTATGGTAGTCAACGAGTTATCATTTGTTGCTTGCATGTGTATGTGACTACATATCCCTCCCATCACTCCTTAATCTAAATTTCCCCGCTTATGTTTTTAGATCATATAATTTAAGAAAACTAAGAATTTTTATGGACACACCACACAGCAATGCACCTGATCTGGAAATTAGTAGTAGAATGTCAGCAATTTAAAGGCAAATTATATTTGCTTAGAAGGCAAATTAGATTAAAAGACATGAGTGAATTAGCAGAAAGGCCCCTTTTTGTCAAGAACATCAATGGTCACTTCCCTTCCAGTATTTCTGCTTGTGAGAGATGAGGCATCCCCTGGTGCCTGCTTCTTAATAAAGGTAACTTCTAACAGCAGTGAAAATAAATAAATCACTTCCAAGGACATTAAAATTCATTACCAATATAACACATGGCCCAGTAACTTTACTAATAAAATATTTCTCTCTAATGCCCCGATTTTAAACCTGTTTTTTAATATTATAAGCCTTTTTTATCTGGCTGAATATATTTAAATAATTTAATAAAGTAACATAAAAGCTGGATTTGAAAGGAACATCAGTGCGTTTCAAATACTATCGGCTAGATTACGAGTTTTGTCGGTAAGGCTGTGTGGTGCTAAAGAGCAGTTTTCCCTCACCGCTCACCTGCAGACAACGCTGGTATTACGGGTTTTTACAAACCCGGCGTTAGCCGCAGAAAAGTGAGTGGAGAGCAAAATTTAGCTCCACATCTCACCTCAATACCAGCGCTGCTTACGGTAGCGGTGAGCTGGCTAAACATGCTCATGCACGATTTCCCCATAGGAATCAATGGGGCAGAGCCGGCTGAAAAAAAAAACCTAACACCTGCAAAAAAGCAGCGTTCAGCTCCTAACGCAGCCACATTGATTCCTATGGAGAAATAATATTTATGTCTACACCTAACACCCTAACATGAACCCGAGTCTAAACACCCCTAATCTTACACTTATTAACCCGTAATCTGCCGCCCCCGACATCGCCGACACCTACATTATATTATTAACCCCTAATCTGCCGCTCTGGACACCGCCGCCACCTACATTATACTTATGAACCCCTAATCTGCTGCCCCCAACATCGCCAACACCTACATTATATTTATTAACCCCTAATCTGCCACCCCCAAATGTCGCCGCAACCTAACTACAATTATTAACCCCTAATCTGCTGCCCCCAATGTCGCCGCCACTATATTAAAGTTATTAACCCCTAAAACTAAGTCTAACCCTAACCCCCCTAACTTAAATATAATTTAAATAAATCTAAATAAAATAACTACAATTATCTAAATAATTCCTATTTAAAACTAAATACTTACCTATAAAATAAACCCTAAGATAGCTACAATATAACTAAGAGTTACATTGTAGCTAGCTTAGGGTTTATTTTTATTTTACAGGCAACTTTGTATTTATTTTTACTAGGTACAATAGTTATTAAATAGTTATTAACTATTTAATAAGTTCCTAGTTAAAATAAATACAAATTTACCTGTAAAATAAAACCTAAACTAAGTTACAATTACACCTAACACTACACTACAATTAAATTAATTCCCTAAATTAACTACAATTAAATACAATTAAATACAATTATCTAAAGTACGAAAAAAACAAACATTAATTACAGAAAATAATAAAATAATTACAAGTTTTTTAAACTAATTACACCTAATCTAATCCCCCTAATAAAATATAAATGCCCCTCAAAATAATAAAAAGCCCTACCCTATACTAAATTACAAATAGCCCTTAAAAGGGCCTTTTGCGGGGCATTGTCCCAAAGTAATCAGCTCTTTTACCAGTAAAAAAAAGTACAATACCCCCCAACATTAAAACCCACCACCCACACACCCAACCCTACTCTAAAACCCACCCAATACCCCCTTAATAAAACCTAACACTAACCCCTTGAAGATCACCCTACCTTGAGAAGTCTTCACCAGTCTTCACCCAACCAGGCCGAAGTCCTCCCAACCGGGGCGAAGTGGTCCTCCAGACGGGCAGAAGTCTTCATCCAAGTCGGGAAGAAGAGGTCCTCCAGACGGGCAGAAGTCTTCATCCAGGCGCGGAGCGGCTCCATCTTCAAGATATCCGAAACGGAGCATCCTCTTCAAACGACGTCCAACTGAAGAATGAAGGTTCCTTTAAATGACGTCATCCAAGATGGCGTCCCTTCAATTCCGATTGGCTGATAGAATTCTATCAGTCAATCGGAATTAAGGTAGAAAAAATCCTATTGGCTGATGCAATCAGCCAATAGGATTGAGCTCGCATTCTATTGGCTGATCCAAATCAGCCAATAGAATGCCAGCTCAATCCTATTGGCTGATTGTATCAGCCAATAGGATTTTTTCTACCTTAATTCCAATTGGCTTATAGAATTCTATCAGCCAATCGGAATTGAAGGGACGCCATCTTGGATGACGTCATTTAAAGGAACCTTCATTCTTTAGTTGGACGTCATTTGAAGAGGATGCTCTGCGTCGGATGTCTTGAAGATGGACCCGCTCCGTGCCGGATGGATGAAGATAGAAGATGCTGTCTGGATGAAGACTTCTGCCCGTCTGGAGGACCTCTTCTTTCCGGCTTGAATGAAGACTTCTGCCCGTCTGGAGGACCACTTCGCCCGGCTTTGTTGAGGACTTCGGCCCGGTTGGGTTAAGACTTCTCAAGGTAGGGTGATCTTCAAGGGGTTAGTGTTAGGTTTTATTAAGGGGGTATTGGGTGGGTTTTAGAGTAGGGTTGGGTGTGTGGGTGGTGGGTTTTAATGTTGGGGGGTATTGTTCTTTTTTTTACAGGTAAAAGAGCTGATTACTTTGGGGCAATGCCCCGCAAAAGGCCCTTTTAAGGGCTATTTGTAATTTAGTATAGGGTAGGGCTTTTTATTATTTTGGGGGGGCTTTTTTATTTTATTAGGGGGATTAGATTAGGTGTAATTAGTTTAAAAAAACCTGTAATTATTTTATTATTTTCTGTAATTTAGTGGGGTTTTTTGCCGTACTTTAGATAATTGTATTTAATTGTAGTTAATTTAGGGAATTAATTTAATTATAGTGTAGTGTTAGGTGTAATTTTAACTTAGGTTAGGTTTTATTTTACAGGTATATTTGTCTTTATTTTAGCTAGGTAGTTATTAAATAGTTAATAACTATTTAATAACTATTCTACCTAGTTAAAATAAATACAAAGTTGCCTGGGAAATAAAAATAAACCCCGAGATAGCTACAATGTAACTATTAGTTATATTGTAGCTAGCTTAGGGTTTATTTTATAGGTAAGTATTTCGTTTTAAATAGGAATAATTCAGTTAATTGTAGTAATTTTATTTAGATTTATTTAAATTATATTTAAGTTAGGGGGGTGTTAGGGTTAGACTTAGATTTAGGGGTTAATACATTTAATATAGTTGCAGCCCCAGAGGCAGAACTTTTTTTCACTTTCTGCGATGATATTTTTTTACTGAAAAATTTTCTGCAGGTCATTTTTAAATACAATTTTAAATTAGGCAGTTCAAATGTAATGTGTTAGTTAACTGGAGAATAAAGCAATATTTAAAGTTTTATAATATAATGGAGTAGTTGAAAATTGCATTGCAAATTAGCTGCAGAGATACTCTAAAAACGACGCATTGCTTATATGAACGTTTTACATTCAGAAAAAAACAGCTGTGCAGACTGTGAATGGCTAGGGGACGGGCTTGAAACGATCTCTGAGAGACAGTCAATTAAAGGGACACTAAACCCAAAATGTTTCTTTCATGATTCAGATAGAGAATACCATTTTAAACAACTTTCCAATTTACTTCTATTATTTAATTTGCTTCCTTCTCTTGTTATTCTTTGCTAAAAGGATTATCTAGGTAAGCTCAGGAGCAGCAAAGAACCTAGGTTCTAGCTGCTGATTGGTGGCTGCAGAAATATAACGATTGCCATTGGCTCACCCATGTGTTCAGTTAGAAAACAATAGAGCATTGCTGCTCCTTTAACAAATGATACCAAGAGAATGAAACAAATTAGATAATAGAAGTAAATTAGAAAGTTGTTTAAAATTGTATTCTCTATCGGAATCATGAAAGAACATTTTTGGATGTCCCTTTAATGCACTACTACTTTGCAGCGCTAGTGCATATTTGACTTTTCACTTCAAACAGTACGTTGCTCTGGAGGAACTGTGATAAGGAAAACTTACACAGTGTAGCCAGAGAACAGCTCTGTTTGAAGAGAACAGCCTAATGTGGAGCAGCGCTGAAAAGTTAAACCGCTAACAGTTCCTGTTTGTGTCCTGTTCTTTCTGCAGACATGCTGCATTTTCTGCGATGACATCTCAGATCACTGTATGTTCTGCCTTGGGGGTTGCAGCGACGTTGGGGTGTTTGCGATGTGGGAGTGCGGCGGTTTAGGGGTTAATATATTTATTATAGTGGCAGCGATGTCCGGTTCGGCAGATTAGGGGTTAAATTTTTATTTTAGTGTTTGCGATGTGGGGGGGGGGGGGGGCTCGGTTTAGAGGTTAATAGGTAGTTTATGGGTGTTAGTGTACTTTTTAGCACTTTAGTTAAGAGTTTTATACTATGGCGTTAGCCCATAAAACTCTTAACTATTGACTTTTAAATGCAGTACCAGGCTTGACAGGAGAGGGTCTACCGCTCACTTTTTGGAAGACTCGTAATACCGGCGTTAGGCAAGGTATTTTCGAGTCTGGCCAAAAAAGTAAGCGGTGAGCCTGTCATTTCAAGACTCGTAATACCAGCGGGCATTAAAAAGCAGCGTTGGGATCTCTCAACGCTGCTTTTTAAGGCTAACGCAAGACTCGTAATCTAGGCGTACATGTACAGGTGAAACTCGAAAAAATAGAATATCGTGCAAAAGTTCATTTATTTCACTAATGCAACTTAAAGTAATATATGAGATAGACTCATTACATGCAAAGCAAGATAGTTCAAGCCGTGATTTGTCAAAATTATGATGATTATGGCTTACAGCTCATGAAAACCCCAAATCCACAATCTCAGAAAATTAGAATATTACATGCAATCAATAAAACAAGGATTGTACATAGAACAATATCGGACCTCTGAAAAGTATAAGCATGCATACTGTATGCACTCAGTACTTGGTTTGGGCCCCTTTTGCAGCAATTACTGCCTCAATGCGGCGTGGCATGGAAGCTATCAGCCTGTGGCACTACTGAGGTGTTATGGAAGACCAGGATGCTTCAATAGCGGCCTTTAGCTCTTCTGCATTATCCGGTCTCATGTCTCTCAGCTTTCTCTTGGCAATGCCCCATAGATTCTCTATGGGGTTCAGGTCAGGCGAGTTTGCTGGCCAATCAAGCACAGTAATCCCCTGGTCATTGAACCAGGTTTTGGTGGTTTTGGCAGTGTGGGCAGTTGCCAAGTCCTGCTGGAAAATTAAGTCAGCATCCCCATAGAGCTTGTCTGCGGAAGGAAGCATAAAGTGCTCCAAAATCTCCTGGTAGACAGCTGCGTTGACCCTGGACTTAATGAAGCACAGTGGACCAACACCAGCAGATGGCATGGCTCCCCAAATCAACACAGACTGTGGAAACTTCACACTGGACTTCAAGCATCTTGCAGTGTGTGCCTCTCCATTCTTCCTATATACTCTGGGTCCTTGGTTTCCAAATGAGATGCAAAATTTGCTCTCATCAGAAAAGAGGACTTTGGACCACTGAGCAACAGACCAGGTCTGTTTTTCTTTAGCCCAGGTAAGACGCTTCTGACGTTGTTTGTTGTTCAGTTATGGCTTGACAAGAGGAATACGACATTTGAAGCTCATGTCCAGGATCTGTCTGTGTGTGGTGGCTCTTGATGCACTGACTCCAGTCTCAGTCCACTCCTTATGAAAGTCCCCAACACTTTTGAATGGCCTTTTCCTGACAATCCTCTCCAGGCTGCTGTCATCCCTGCTGCTTGTCCACCTTTTTCTTCCACACTTTTCCCTTCCACATAACTTTCTATTAATGTGCTTTGATACACCACTTTGGGAACATCCAACTTCTTTTGCAATTACCTTTTGAGGCTTTCCCTCCTTATGGAGGGTGTCAATGATGGTTTTCTGCACAACTGTCAGGTCAGCAGTCTTTCCCATGATTGTGATTCCTACTGAACCAGACTGAGAGACCATTTAAAGGCTCAGGAACCATCTGCAGGTGTTATGGCTTAATTAGCTAATTAGAGTGGGACACTTTGAGCCTAGAATATTGCACCTTTTCACAATATTCTAATTTTCTTAGATTGTGGATTTGGGGTTTTCATGAGCTGTAAGCCATAATCATCAGAATTATGACAAATCACGGCTTGAACTATCTTGCTTTGCATGTAATGAGTTTATCTCATATATTAGTTTCACCTTTTAAGTTGCATTAGTGAAATAAATGAACTTTTGCACGATATTCTAATTTTTTGAGTTTCAGCTGTATTTGAATGTATTTGCATTTGCAAAAATGCTTGTTTTACAAGTTAGCACTGCTAAGGGATCTGAAACCCACAATTTTTCATTTGTGATTCAGACAGAGCATACAATTTTAAAAATGTTTCCAATTTACTTCTATTATCAAATTTGCAACGTTTCCATGGTATTCTATACTACCCTACCCTATACTAAATTACAAATAGCCCTTAAAAGGGCCTTTTGCGGGGCATTGCCCCAAAGTAATCAGCTCTTTTACCTGTAAAAAAATGTACAATACCCCCCCCAACATTAAAACCCAAAAAAATGTACAATACCCCCCCCAACATTAAAACCCAAACCCAACCCAAGAATTCTATCAGCCAATCGGAATTAAGGTAGAAAAAATCCTATTGGCTGATACAATCAGCCAATAGGATTGAGCTTGCATTCTATTGGCTGATCCAATCAGCCAATAGAATGCCAGTTCAATTCTATTGGCTGATCCAATCAGCCAATAGGATTGAACTTCAATCCTATTGGCTGATTGCATCAGCCAATAGGATTTTTTCTACCTTAATTCCGATTGGCTGATAGAATTCTATCAGCCAATCGGAATTGAAGGGACGCCATCTTGGATGACGTCATTTAAAGGAACCTTCATTCTTCAGTTGGACGTCGTTTGAAGAGGATGCTCTGCGTCGGATGTCTTGAAGATGGAGCCACTCCGCGCCAGATGGATGAAGATAGAAGATGCCGCCTGGATGAAGACTTCTGCCCGTCTGGAGGACCTCTTCTTCCCGGCTTGGATGAAGACTTCTGCCCGTTTGGAGGACCACTTCGCCCCGGTTGGGAGGACTTCGGCCCGGTTGGGTGAAGACTTCTCCAGGTAGGGTGATCTTCAAGGGGTTAGTGTTAGGTTTTATTGTAGCTAGCTTAGGGTTTATTTTATAGGTAAGTATTTAGTTTTAAATAGGAATTATTTAGATAATTGTAGTTATTTTATTTAAATTATATTTAAGTTAGGGGGGTGTTAGGGTTAGACTTAGATTTAGGGGTTAATACATTTAATATAGTTGCGGCGACGTTGGGGGCGGCAGATTAGGGGTTAATAAATGTAGGAATGTGTGTCGGAGATGTTAGGGACGACAGATTAGGGGTTAATAAAATTGAAATAGTGTTTGCGATGCGGGAGTGCAGCGGTTTAGGGGTTAATATATTTTTTATAGTGGCGGCGATGTCCGGTTCGGCAGATTAGGGGTTAAATATTTTATTTTAGTGTTTGCGATGTGGGGGGCCTCGGTTTAGGGGTTAATAGGTAGTTTATGGGTGTTAGTGTACTTTTTAGCACTTTAGTTAAGAGCTTTATACTACGCCGTTAGCCCATAAAACTCTTAACTACTGACTTTAAAATGCGGTACCATGCTTGACAGGAGAGGGTCTACCGCTCACTTTTTTGAAGACTCGTAATACCGGCGTTAGGCAAATCCCATTGAAAAAATAGGATACGCAATTGACGTAAGTGGATTTGCGGTATTTTCGAGTCTGGCCAAAAAAGTGAGCGGTACACCTGTACCTACAAGACTCGTAATACCAGCGGGCATTAAAAAGCAGCGTTGGGACCTCTCAACGTTGCTTTTTAAGGCTAACGCAAGACTCGTAATCTAGGCGCTAGTTAATTACAAGACATTTCTGATGTGCTACTATAGAGTAAAATATCAGCCAAGTGTAAGCATTCTTGACACAAATTCAACGGACAGTCTACTTGAAAAATGCTATTGTTTAAAAAGATAGCTAATCCCTTCATTACCCATTCCCAGATTTGATTAACCAATGTGGTTATATTAATATACTTTTTATCTCTGTAATTACCTTGTATCTAAGCCTCTGCAGACTGCCCCTTTATTTCAGTTCTTTTGACAGACTTGCATTTTAGCCAATCAGTGCTGACTGCTGAACTAGCGCTGTCTAACTGTGAAAAACTGTCAAAATGCACTAAGATATGAGTTGGCCTTCAACGGCTTAGAAATTAGTTTGAGCATACCTATTTTTAGCTTTTAATAAAGAATACCAAGAGAGCAAACCAAATTTAACGATAAAAGTGCATTGGAAAGTTTTTTATAATTGCATGCCCTGTCTGAATGATGAAAATTTAAAGTTGGCTTGACTGTCCCTTTAATATAAATTTTACAGGAATTCTTTTTTAATAATCAAACTCAACTCACAACATGCCTTATTTGGGGGATCCAATCTAAGCTTTAGTCTGCAGTAGACTTGTGCGCGGTGAAAAAATTTGTTTAGGTTCGTTTCGGATCAATTCGGATGTTTTCGAATTTCGTTTTTGGATCGATTCGAATTCGGATACATTCAAATGCATTCGTTTCGGATTTGTTCGGATTCATTCGGATTCGAATACATTCGGATGTATTTGGTTCGGATTCGATTCGTAAATTCGGAAGTTAAGTATTTGTTAGGTAGGATGTGCTGTGTATTAGACTAGTATTATGTACTGTAATATTAGGTGTAACCCATAGCAGAGTGATATAACCTAATATACAGTACAATACTAGTGTAATTGTGATTAGTCCATGGCCATCCGAATGTTACAAATAAATCCGAACTAATTCGGATGTATTCATTAGATTCGGTGCTACGGTAATTAGGAAATTCGAATCGATCCAAATCTCAGAATTTGACAAATTTGTCCGAATTTAAATTCGGAACGAAAGAAACGCACATGTCTAGTCTGCAGACAAGACTAGCCACAATTAAAACATTAGTTTAAAGTACATTGTTTTGCAGTTGTTACCAGCTAAAGCCAATAAGGGAAAAGTATGTAGCAGGGTTAGGCTTGATAAGTCAGCAGTGTGCATTTCAAGTTCTGAGAAGTAGGAAATCGTCAGTTTATGGAGCTAAATTACATGAAAGGGGGCAAAATAAATCATGAATGTATATTGGGAAGTTGTTTCATTACGCATAACTAATTTTGATAATGTATGAAAGCTCCTTCCTCTGTCCAGAATCACACAGAGCAACAAAATATACCAGAAAATCATAAAATAGCATTAAAATTATTCTATATAGAATTTAAAAATATTTTTACACTCACTCAATTTTCCAATTTATTTGGATTCTGAAAATGTTGTATTAGTTTACAGAAACATAGATTTATAAACCCAAACATCAAACACAACAAATTGAGACTAGTGATGCTGACACCATGTGATCGTTATAACTATGACAATTACTTAAAGCGACAGTCTAATCAAAATTAAACTTTCATGATTCAGATAGGGTATGCAATTTTAAACAACATTCCAATTTAATTTAAATAGTTTTTTATTATTGCCCATAAAACATCAACAATAATACTGTGACAGAGAGAAAAACTTATGTCAAATTACACAGGCCAAACATGTTAAGATTTTCAAATTTCACAAGATATATAAACATATAACAGTTGGAAAAATGATTAATTGTAGGGGAGATCTCTCATTGTAAAGTCTCTTAAGTGTCCAAAAGCATAGTGTCCCAAGTAGCTTTACATAAAGATCCATAACTTAACCATCGAGGACCCATGCCAGCACAAGCTTTATCATTGTCTGTTTAGCTATTGATTGGGCAATTGGTTTTCGACACATGCTCCCTTAAGGTTTCTTATCTTTTTCTCAGATAGTGATATATTCTCACAAGGGAGCATCTTTATATTGGGGGTAACAATGTTAAACGTTTTTGATCACATCAACTATTGTAACTTAACCATAACCGTTAATTCTACTAATAACCTGGAACATAAATAATAAGAGTAATAAAAAGAAAAAAAAAGATAATAAAAATAAAAACAAAAAAAATCAAGGAAAGTAGTGTTTCGTCACTGTACCTTTATCTCTTATGTTATCTAGAGATATCTTACTCATCTAGCCTCATTTTATAATATCCTATTCAGAGCTGTCAATTATCTTTTTATCACCTCTATCTTGGCCTTGTTTGCCCTTCCTTCATCTTGCTGCATTCTCAACTGCTCTAGATCTCCTGTATGTATTACTCTCCATTATCCAATAATACCAGATCTTCTGAAATTGGGTTTCTGTATTCTGTATAAATGCAGCTGACTCATACATCAGATATACCGAGTGGATTCTAGCTAACACTTCTGACCACGATGGAGTATCAACCTTCCAATACTTAGCTATGGCTATTCTCGTTGTGGTGCATAAAATTCTAATGAAGGTGTTGATATGTTTGTTAAGTCTCGGTATGTTTTCATGTAGCAGGGCCTGAGCAGAGGTGAGAGAGATTCTTTCATCTAATACCCTACTCAGCAAAGAGGACAATTCGTTCCATACACCCCTAACTTTTGGACACTCCCACCACATGTGGATATATGATCCCCGTATCCCACAGCCTCTATAGCAAAAGTTAGAGCTCACAATTCCCATACGGGCCGTCTTAGTAGGGGTCAAGTACCATCTGTAGGATGTTTTAAGCACATTTTCTCTGAGATCAGCACTAATAAGTCCCTTACTAGCCTGGTGCAGAGTCTGTGTCCATTTATCTAGGTCCAGTTCTTTATCTAAGTCTGTTTCCCACTGTAACATTAACCTAGTTTTGGTGTTGGCTCTCGTTTCTTGGATGGAGATGTAGAGTCTAGAGATCGCTCTTTTGGACCTAGTAGTTGAAGTGCATAGTTGTTCTAACTCAGTTAGCCGATAACAAACTGTGTGCTGTGAGAGGTAAGTCCTTATGGCTGAGGTTATCTGAAGGTATAGAAACCATTGGAGTGGAAGAGGATCCAGTCTCTGCTGTAACTGGGTGAAAGTCATTATCTTACCCTGAAGTTGCATGTCAGCCACCCTGTACAACCCCTTGTTCTCCCATTTCTTAATATGATGCCTAAATTCCTTATGTATGATGTTCTTTAAGGGCCTAATCACTGTGTGTGCAGGGAGTAATATCTCTGTGTGACTCAATTGTTTCCACTGGTGTCTAGAATATTGCGTGATCCTGTTCTGAATTAACTTGCGGTCGCTATAGGTTTCATCTCGCCAGAGTATGTCATCTGGGTTCTCCTGCCCCGCCAGTTTTGCTTCTAAGATAGGCCAGAGCACTTCATTTTGCTTTCTACTTAGGATTGAGTCTTGGGCTAACCTTGCTGCTTTATAATAATCTAGTAAGTTTGGGGCCCCCACTCCTCCCAATTGCCTATATCTGTTTAGAATTTGACGAGGGATTCTCGGATGCTTGTTGTCTCTCAGGAAACTATGAATGTCTCTCTGTAAATTTACTATATCTGGGGTCACAATCTTAATTGGAAGCACCCTGAACAAATAAAGAATTCTGGGTAGAATCGTCATCTTAACCGCGGATAATCTACCATACCATGAGAAACCCAGCTTACTCCATTTTCTCAAATCTGATCTTATGGTTTTAAGCATCGGGGCGTAGTTTGCCTCATATAACTTAGACGAGTGTGTTGTCAGTTTTATACCTAAGTAGTTAAGCCCGTTCGGTAACCATCTGAAATCAAAATTGGCCTCAATTAGTTTTATAGTGTGTTTTGGTAATGATAGTGGGAGTGCCTCACACTTCTCTGCATTAATTTTGTAGCCTGATATCTGGGAGAATGAGTGTATTGCTTGGTAGACATGAGGGAGCGATACCAATGGCCTGGAGATAGTGAGCAACACATCGTCCGCAAATAGAGTGATTTTGTGATTAAAAGTACCTACCTCCAGGCCAGTTATATCTGGGCAGTTGCGAATATAGGCCGCCAATGGCTCAATACAGATTGCGAATAATAAAGGTGAGAGTGGGCATCCCTGTCTTGTACCATTTAGGATGGGTATATTATCTGATTGGTGTCCAATTGCCCTGATATGTGCTGTAGGTGATGAGTATAATCCTTTAATAGCTTGTAGAAATCTATCTTTAAAGCCTAGTTCTGTCAGCAGTGTTATCATATACCTCCAGTCAACCCTATCAAATGCCTTCTCCGCATCCAACGAAAGGATCAGAGAAGGCACTTTGTGGTCCCACAGAAAGTCTATAACAGATACCATTCTACGAATATTGTCTGGGGCTTCCCTATCCTTAATAAATCCTACCTGATCGGGGTGTATTATTCTGGGTAATATATGTTTCAATCTGTTGGCCAAAATTTTCGTTACTACTTTAAGATCTTGGTTGATTAGGGAGATTGGACGGTAGCTAGAACAAAGAGTAGGGTCCTTCCCTTGTTTTGGGATGACCACTATCTTAGCTCGTAGCAATTCTGGGGGTATCTCTCCTCCTTCCATTATGTGATTTGCAAACACCAATAAGTGGGGGATTAAGATGTCTTTGAACGCTTTATAATATTCTCCAGAGAATCCATCAGGCCCCGGAGCCTTACCCGGCTTAAGGTCCTTAATGGCACTGATCACCTCTGCCTTTGTAATTTTGGAATTCAGAATTGTATTATCTTCGTCAGTGAGTGGTTGTAAATTTGCTTTTAGTAGGAAAGACCTAAACAGCTCTCTTGTTTCTAGCGTCTGTTGCACCTTTGTGCCATCATATAGATCTCTATAAAACTGGGCAAAGGCGTTAACAATTTCTTGGGGATGGGAGGTTAATCTGCCAGACGTAGTCTGAAGAGTTGGTATGGAGAGGATTTGGTAGTTATCCCTGATCTTTTTAGCAAGATATCTATCGGGCTTATTAGCAAAAATAAAGTAGTTAGTTTTCAGTTTCTGTGCTGCCCTAATAGATTGGTCATTAAGAATATTATGTAATTCTTGCTTTTTATTGGTAAGTTTATGTAAGGCTATTTTTGAGTTAGTCGCTTTATGAGTTTGTTCGAGTTTAGCAATCTCAGCATTTAATCTTCTAATTATAGTCTCTTTTTGTTTTTTATACATTGCTTTCTCCTTAATTAGCATCCCCCTGATTACTGCCTTGTGTGCCGCCCAGGGTATAATAGGATTTACCGTCGTGTCTATATTAATCTGCCAATATTCTTTTAAATTTTGTAATACTTTGTCTTTTATACGTGGGATTTTAATACAGGTTGGGTCATAGGTCCACGTTTTAATCCTTCTCGGGTCAGTTAAGTCACCAAAACAAAGTATAGTCATCGAGTGGTCTGACCATACACAGGGCAGGATATCTACTGAGTGTAGTGTCGGCTGAATAATTTGGCTTGTAAAAACATAGTCAATTTTTGAGTAGCTGTTGTGGGCTGCTGAGTAATAAGTGGTTTCTTCCCTCCCTCTATTCAACAATCTCCAAGTGTCCTGTAGCGTGTGTTGGTTTAGTGAATCTAAGATATTTTTTGCTGTTACTCCTTGTCTCTGTTTTTTTTTGGAATGTAGAGTAAGAGTCTGTTTAGTCAGTGCCTGCAAGTCAATGTTAAAGTCTCCTGCCAATATAATTCTCCTTCTAGACCAACCCATCAACAGATTAGAGATCATGTTAAAGAATTTATCCTGCTGTTCATTAGGGGCATACACATTGCACAAAAGCACCTCCTCCCCCCCAGTTGCCCCAAAACCAACAGGTATCTGCCCTCCTTATCCGATATTGTTTCCTTATGTATGAATGGGATCGAGGAATGAATTAGGATAGAGACTCCTCTTTTCTTTGCATCTAATGCAGAATGGAATTGCATTGGATAATCTCTTGCCCAATATTTGGGGATAGTGGTTTTCAAAAAATGGGTTTCTTGAAGATAGATAATAGTGGCCCTCAACTTTCTATAATTTGACATCGCTGTTCGCCTTTTTACATCAGTGTTTAAACCTCTCGCATTATGCGAGAGTAAGACTATTCTAGGTAATGACATAACAAGGAATTATCTGTAAGTGCGTGTTTATCTTAGCGCTATATGTATGGAGGTCATGTGGTTGAGTCATACCGCCCCAGGGAACTCTTGTACCTGTATATGTGAAATACTCCCACCTCTGCTCAGAGAACCTCCTCGACCCTTCAGGGTTCCAATCCCTTTGTAAGACAGCTTTAGTAGATGAGACTATAACCCTTGTACAGTGATTCGTACATCTATTTGAGAAAAAAATAAAACATAACATAAAGAACAGTAACTTATAAAAACAAACATTTCGATTGAACATATAGCCAACCAGGAGTTAGGTAAACCTTAAATGCTATCCTAACACAAATTGCTAACATTACTTTACTCCTAAGGAGTGAGGAAACTCATAGTAGATCCCCAGATCTTGTCTCCCGTCAACCTCTCAGGTTTCAGCCTATCCGAGAGGGACAGGAAACAACTTGAAGTGAGTCCATCCCAGTGTTATCTGTTTAAGACAGTTTTCTACATTCTAAAGACTTCAGGTTTTAGCCTTCTTCTTGGTTACTTTCTGCCATTTAGATCTCTGGGATTTTGCACGGGGCTGGGGAAGACCAGATGTGTGTGGTGGGGGTTCTTCTGACAGGTGCTCCGGAGGTTCTAGGTTCAGAAATTTGCAAAGATCTGGTATTTCCTCCACTGTTTTGATTGTAGATGTTTTACCATTTCGCAACACATGTAGTGCAAAGGGGAAGCCCCATCTGTAGGGTATATTATTTTTCCTTAGCAAGAGGGTGAGGGGTCTAAGTGCAAAGCGTCTCTGTAGTGTTTTAATACACAGGTCTTGGAAGAACTGGACTATATTGCCTTGGAATTTGAACGTGGGATTTTGTCTTGCAGCTGATAGAATTTTTTCCCCTGTCAGGAAACCTCAGTAGCTTGATGATGACATCTCTTGGGGGTTGGTCCGGCTTAGGCTTAGCTCGAAGAGCTCTGTGTGCTCTTTCTATGAGATATTCAGAGTCCGCCGACTCCCCCAGAATGGCATGGAAAAGCTGTTGTAGATAGTTAGGCAGATCGTCAGCTCCCACTGTTTCGGGTATTCCTTTTAGTCTGATGTTTGACCGCCTGCTCCTATTCTCCATATCCTCTATCTTTTCCTCGAGTTCCATTATGGTTTGGTTCTGAGAGGTCAGGGACTGTGACACCATTGCTACTTCTTCACCCAATTCCTCAGTAGTTGATTCCAGCGAGTCTACTCGGCCTCCTAGTTCCAGAATCTCAGCTTTGATGTCTGTTAGACTGTTAGTAACCATGGTCTGGAAGCTGTCCATTTTCCCCCACAACTTTTCAAAGTTGGAGGATATGTCCTGTTTAGACACCAGGGTTTGCAAATCTGCTTTAGTTGCAGGGGTGAAATCCGCAGAGTTCTCCTCATTTTCTGAATCCATTTCCTCTTCAGTTTCAGCTAAGATCTGTTCTTGTGATTTGGGCGTTTTCGTGGCTTTGAAAAATGTGTCCATAGACAAGGGTTTTCCCCCCTTGTCCCCCTTAGACCCTTTTCTGGCTGCCATAATGCGTGCTGTAGTAGATGGTTAACTCTTGCAATAATCTTAATTAATGAGTATCAAATCAACAAAGCAGTTCCAATATCTCAAATTTATCTTTTTAAAGGTCCCAAGTCCTGCAGGACCCCTGCTCAGGAGCTAAGTGAGGCCTTCCCCTGCCACCAACACACTATCTTCTTATGCTCATCTGGGTTTCTCACTTCACTTTACTTATCTGCCCATTTGGAGATCTTATCAGGCTTCTGCCTTAGCATATGTATTAGTCATAATAAACAAATAGAGCCATTTACATTTTTGTTAGCAGTCAGAGATTTTATGGGCTCTTTACAAAGCAATCATGTCAGGCTGCAAAGGTGAACCTCCTCAAATCATCACTTCATGACTTGTATCAGTTGCCTACTTTTATCTGAGCATATACAGCTATTCACCAAATAATTATCACATAGCAAGTAGGTAATGAAAGGTATAGTGAGCTCTCCTCTCCCCAGGGTATGTGTCCACACTGGACAGAGACGGTTAGGGAGTCTGGGATATGACCTGCTGACACGCTGTTCAGCAGGAAATGGAGGGGAGGGAGAGCAAACTGGTATTAATCAAATGTCTCAGTAGTTAAACTTATTTCTCACAGAGCAAACAGGGTTCAGCTTCTTGTGTCTATTTTTCTTTTGGTGAGAGTTCAGACCGCACCTTTCCACATACAATGTCCCACTGTAATTCACAAAGAAATATAGTGGAAAGATGGCCGCGCTGTATTGCGCACTTATTCTACCCACGTGGCTTCAGGCAGCCTAAATATCAGGGACCGCTCCCCAGCTTCTCCAGTAAGACTACCCCACCTCTTACTTTCTTTCCTCCTCTCAGACCTGGGTTAATGCTCTTACCCCTCTCCGGGTTAAATCTGCTGCGTGATGTGTCTACGCCGTAAGGCCTCAGCTTTCACTTCAGGCGGCAAGTGCAGCATTCCCCTCCGTAACTGCCTCAGTAGCTTGTGTCCCGGTCCGAGGTAATGGTACTTGTATTGCGATACCGGATCGGGTCCCCGACCCTCCGGATCGCTGTTGAGGGGTGTCTGTTGCGGTCCGGTGTCAGCCTGCCTCCCAGCTCCTATTTAGCTGCCGCGCTCACAATCGCTGAACTTCGAAAACTTCTGGCTGCTTTCAAATTATAGTTTCAAATTATAGTTAGGTGGTTTCTGCCATATAGTCAACACTTTTCCTTAAGTTAAAAAGTTTTATAAGGTCGCAATATTAGGTTTTATATGCAATAATTCAAGGAGCTCAGCAAAAACACGACTGCTCCTGATGGCTGCTGGCTCCGCCCCCCAACATTCCAATTTAAAGGGACAGTCTAGTCCAAAATACACTTTCATGATTCAGATAGAGAATGTAATTTTAAACTATTTTCAAATTTACTTTTATCACCAATTTTGCTTTGTTCTCTTGGTATTCTTAGTTGAAAGCTAAACCTAGGAGGTTCATATGCAAATTTCTAAGCCCTTGAAGGCCGCCTCTTCTCTCAGGGCATTTTGACAGTTTTTCACCACTAGAAGGTGTTAGTTCATGTGTGTCATATAGATAACACTGTGCTCATGCACGTGGAATTTGGGTGAGCCAGCTCTGATTGGCTAACATGGATGTCTGTCAAAAGAACTGAAATAAGAGGGCAGTTTGCAGAGGCTTAGATACAAGGTAATCACAGAGGTAAAAAGTGTATTTATATAACTGTGTTGGCTGTGCAAAACTAGGGAATGGGTAATAAAAGGATTATATATCTTTTGAAACAATAAAAATTCTGGTGTAGACTGTCCCTTTAATTTTGAAAGTTAAACCTAGGTAGGCTTATATGCTAATTTCTAAGTCCTTGAAAGCCACCTCTTACCTCAGTGTATTTTGACAGTTTTTCACAGCTTGAAAGTGCTAGTCCATATGTGTCATATAGATAACATTGTGCTCACTCCAGTGTAGTTATAAATGAGCTAAAATTCAAGTCTGTGAAAAGAACTGAAATAAGGGGATACAACAGTGTTGGTTATACAAAACTGGTGGGTAATAAAGGGAATATCTATCTTTTTAAACAATAAAAATTATGTAGTAGACTGTACCTTTAATAGCTATAAGGGCATTGTGGTGGTGGGAGGGGTGTAACATAGGGATTCACCTTCACCTGACATCCCATATGTCTATGGCACTGTCTGGTGATAATCATCCAGGATTAGATCTGGGGTATTACAAGTAAGAAAACATATATATATATATATATATATATATATATATATATATATATATATATACCACAGTCCAATAATTGCACTCTGGTCTGAGGAAGGAGTGAATGCTCTGAAAATGTTCACAATAAAGTTTGCTATGAGTTAAATCCAGAGAGTGCAATCATTGGACTGTGGTATTTTGGAATTTTCTGCACCCTGGTCCTTATCTTTAAAGCGAGTGGGAGTGCACTTTTTCTACATTGGATTTATATATATATATTTCCACTGTGTATCTGCACTCACAATTCAAAGATAGTCAGCAACCAGGGTGCTCAGTCAAAATTTCAATAAGTATCAACAAGTAGGGACTGCACTCGCTGGATTCAGTTCAAATAATAACTTATTTATTCAATGGTGACGTTTCGGGGTACGCAGACCCCTTCCTCAGACCAAACACAGTGCACAAGAAAAAAAGTGACTTTAAACACAAATAAACCCCTCCCATCTTACATTCCAAGAAATTGCGCCAAAACCGTATCCATGGAGACCAGGTAGTTACCAGTGGCAACCATACTACACAAACAATTTAAGGCATTCAGTAACAGTGGTGTGATTATTAATTCCTAACTGTTAATAAGACAAAAAGAAACACCAGTGTGTAAACACTTATGTGTATAAAAACTGTGAAGACATCATGCTTAATATAGACCTTTAAAATTCAGTATATCAAATCATATAAAATATATAAAATATAGGTGAAATCATTTGTATAAATGTATATAAACCCCTCTGCAACAAAGTAGCACTAATCGGTGTATTTATTCGGCACCAGATAATGTTAGGCTGTTTAGACACATAGTTACAGTTTGCGTGGCTAAATGCAATTATTGCAAAGATGAGCTTCATATTTAGTGTTAGAGAGAATAACTGTTACCATTTAATATAGACATTTAACCTTTGATCAGTGAGTTAGGGATTAATGGAATGATCATATCGGATTAGGTGTAATATTAGTTACTCACTGTATATTATGAATTGCTGCTAATCGTTCCCCAGCTGCTGTGCTGTTCATAGAGTCTGCAGTGTGTCAGTTGGGCGCAAGTTACAGAGTCAGCCAATCAACGGCTTGTTTAGTCAACCGCATGGCTCATTAGCATACCGTGACATCACCGGGCTTTGCAACTAGACTCTGTAGTAGTGTGGCTAATTTGCATATCGAGATCGTACCTGTCAGAGCGTGATTTTCAATACTGTTTACGCTCAGTGTTTATGCGCTATGTAGTGCTAACGTGGTGTCCAAATGTTGCAAGCGTATTTCATTTACCTTGTATACCGTATGTGTGATTGTAGTGGGACCGATTAGGAACGAAAAATGTCAAACAGCCCTTGTTAGATCAATGCCTATCTTAGTTAGTTAGTCACCTGTGTGAGTGTAATAATGCCAATTTCAGACTCCTGTGTGTTTAGGTTTGATATCATATGGGACTGCATGGGATGTTCCATCACTAACACTGTGTTCCATGTTTATTGTATATAGGCAATATTATTATAAAAAGGTCTATCAGTGCTATCAGATGACACATGTTATAAGGGGTATATGATATCAATGATCCCTGTTTAGTGTCTATTCATCATGATACTCTGGAACAATAGGTTAAGTGCCTAAGCAAGATATGCCATCATAGTTATAATTGCACCTAATCTATTAATCATCATGTGTTAATATAACCCATACTGTGTTCTGAGTTAGAGGTAAAGTAAGTTATATGCCATGTGCCTCCCCAACCTAGGGGTATACTTAGTTATAGACCTCATAGATAATCATTGGTCTGACCCATCACAAGTGGCAATCATGGTAAACATAGTACTTTTTACAATTATATGCTGTACATCATTAGTATGACATTATACACTAGCATAAACAACTGTTTAGTCAGTATAAATAGCCAGAATTACGTATGATTATCAATATCAGGTATATTGTTCCTGGAAGTTGAATTAGTATTAAACCAGTATTTCGACCAGGCGGCACACATCAATAGTATGGATAAAAATAGAGTCAAATATGAGAGATCAGTCCCCATGATTCACCCCACTCCATATGTGCATGTCTTCAGTTCAATCTGTAGTTCAAAGACCGTCACTAGTGTAATGATGGTTATTGTTATGAATAGGATTTATTGGGTCAGACCTAGCGTATACCCCACTATGGCATGGTTGTGTACTCTGATCTAAACTACCAACCCAATCAACATAACAGTACTTACCCATGTTCCATGGGTTAAAGGTAACAGTGCCAGTTATTCGACATATTCAGGCCTTGTGGATGTAGGGTTCCCAATCGGTATATCCATCGTGTTTCAAGTTGTAGCAATCTGTTATCCTGATCGCCTCCATGTTTCAGGGGGGACATGATTTATTAGAATGAATCGTAAGTCTGTTACTTTGTGATTTGCCTCCAAAAAGTGCCTTGCTGCTGGTTGTTCAGCAGTGCCTTTGTCCAGTGCACTTCTTATAGCCGATCTGTGGCTAGCCATACGTAGTCTGGCATTATCAATCATTTTACCTACATAGAATTGTCCGCAGCAGCAGCTCAAAAGGTAAATTACAAGGCTAGTGGTGCAGGTAATGAAATGCTTAATGGTGTATTTTCTGTTGGTGTGTGGGTGGCAAAATATTTTGCATGGTATCATCCCACTGCATGTGGTGCAGCCCGTGCATCTAAAGCAGCCAATTCTTTTTGTCTTCAGCCATTGTTGTTGATAACAGTGTTGTGGATCAGTCAGCATCAAATGGCCTCTTAGGCTCTGTCCACGCTTATACCCCATGATAGGGGGATCCATTACATAAAATGGAAGAGATTTATCAGATTCCAGAATTTCCCATCTTTCTCTGATGTTGCTGGCTAGTTTATTCTTTCCCTTATTGTAAGTAGTGGTAAAAATAATTTGTTTCTTCTTTTTATCCCTTGGTTTATTTAGAGTCTTGCCAGTTTTAATCTCATCAATAACTTCCCTGATCAGGCTATTTTTGTAGCCGCGTTGTAGAAACTTGTTTGCCATCAGTTCCAATTGCTGTTCTCTATTTGTTGATTCAGTGTTGTTTCTGACAACCCTCATCATTTGTGATTTAATTATGGCCTTGCGTGTATGGGGTGGATGATTACTAGTTGCTTCCAGAAGTGAGTTCCTATCAGTTGTTTTTGAATATACATATATATATATATTTAAGTTCAAATCTTATCGGGGAGTCTTTGCTGTTTAGCTCATTCAACCAATTTGTCAAGGCTTCTTCTTCACCCCGCCAGATCAGGAATACGTCATCTATGTACCTCTTGTAGCATATGATGTTATTGTGGCTGTATACCCCCATTGTCTCCTTTTCGTATTGCTCCATAAAGAGGTTAGCATATGGAGGGGCCACATTCGAACCCATGGCAGTCCCCATGAATTGTTGATAGAAGTATTTCTCGAATCTAAAATAGTTGAGTTTTAGGCATTTCTCCAGAAGGCTGAGTATAAAGTTTATTGGTGGTCCAATGTATGGGTGATGGTTCAATGTACTTTCTATTGCCTTAATCCCCTCACTGTGCACTATGCAAATTAGCCACGCTACTACAGAGTCTGGTTGCAAAGCCCGGTGACGTCACGGTATGCTAATGAGCCATGCAGTTGACTAAACAAGCCATTGATTGGCTGACTCTGTAACTTGCACCCAACTGACACACTGCAGACTCTATGAACAGCACAGCAGCTGGGGAACGATTAGCAGCAATTCATAATATACAGTGAGTAACTAATATTACACCTAATCCGATATGATCATTCCATTAATCCCTAACTCACTGATCAAAGGTTAAATGTCTATATTAAATGGTAACAGTTATTCTCTCTAACACTAAATATGAAGCTCATCTTTGCAATAATTGCATTTAGACACGCAAACTGTAACTATGTGTCTAAACAGCCTAACATTATCTGGTGCCGAATAAATACACCGATTAGTGTGTAAACTTGAACATATGTGCTACGTTGTTGCAGAGGGGTTTATATACATTTATTCAAATGATTTCACCTATATTTTATATGATTTTATATACTGAATTTTAAAGGTCTATATTAAGCATGATGTCTTCACAGTTTTTATACACATAAGTGTTTACACACTGGTGTTTCTTTTTGTCTTATTAACAGTTAGGAATTAATAATCACACCACTGTTACTGAATGCCTTAAATTGTTTGTGTAGTATGGTTGCCAGGTAACTACCTGGTCTCCATGGATACGGTTTTGGTGCAATTTCTTGGAATGTAAGATGGGAGGGGTTTATTTGGGTTTAAAGTCACTTTTTTTCTTGTACAAAAACTTGGGTGTAAGAGAGGCGCTGTATGAACAGCTGAGAGAACCAACAATAGCTAAAAAAGTTTAAATAAAACAGAATTTATGTTTACCTGATAAATTACTTTCTCCAACGGTGTGTCCGGTCCACGGCGTCATCCTTACTTGTGGGATATTCTCCTCCCCAACAGGAAATGGCAAAGAGCCCAGCAAAGCTGGTCACATGATCCCTCCTAGGCTCCGCCTTCCCCAGTCATTCGACCGACGTAAAGGAGGAATATTTGCATAGGAGAAATCATATGATACCGTGGTGACTGTAGTTAAAGAAAATAAATCATCAGACCTGATTAAAAAAACCAGGGCGGGCCGTGGACCAGACACACCGTTGGAGAAAGTAATTTATCAGGTAAACATAAATTCTGTTTTCTCCAACATAGGTGTGTCCGGTCCACGGCGTCATCCTTACTTGTGGGAACCAATACCAAAGCTTTAGGACACGGATGATGGGAGGGAGCAAATCAGGTCACCTAGATGGAAGGCACCACGGTTTGCAAAACCTTTCTCCCAAAAATAGCCTCAGAAGAAGCAAAAGTATCAAATTTGTAAAATTTGGTAAAAGTGTGCAGTGAAGACCAAGTCGCTGCCTTACATATCTGATCAACAGAAGCCTCGTTCTTAAAGGCCCATGTGGAAGCCACGGCCCT
This sequence comes from Bombina bombina, assembly GCF_027579735.1. Classification (NCBI taxonomy): domain Eukaryota; kingdom Metazoa; phylum Chordata; class Amphibia; order Anura; family Bombinatoridae; genus Bombina; species Bombina bombina. The sequence continues at coordinate 398,617,267 of NC_069503.1, read as the reverse complement.
AGTGGAATGAGCTGTGATTCTTTCAGGAGGCTGCCGTCCGGCAGTCTCATAAGCCAATCTGATGATGCTTTTAAGCCAAAAAGATAGAGAGGTAGAAGTTGCTTTTTGACCTCTCCTTTTACCAGAATAAACAACAAACAAGGAAGATGTTTGTCTGAAATCCTTTGTAGCATCTAAATAGAATTTTAGAGCACGGACAACGTCCAAATTGTGTAACAAACGTTCCTTCTATGAAACTGGATTCGGACACAAAGAAGGTACAACTATCTCCTGGTTAATATTTTTGTTGGAAACAACCTTCGGAAGAAAACCAGGCTCAGTACGTAAAACCACCTTATCTGCATGGACCAGATAGGGCGGAGAACACTGCAGAGCAGATAACTCAGAAACTCTTCTAGCGGAAGAAATTGCAACCTAAAACAAAACTTTCCAAGATAATAACTTAATATCTACGGAATGTAAGGGTTCAAACGGAACCCCTTGAAGAACTGAAAGAACTAGATTAAGACTCCAGGGAAGAGTCAAAGGTCTGTAAACAGGCTTGATTCTAACCAGAGCCTGAACAAACGCTTAAACGTCTGGCACAGCTGCCAGCCTTTTGTGAAGTAAAACAGATAAAGCAGAGATCTGTCCCTTCAGAGAACTCGCAGAAAATCCTTTCTCCAAACCTTCTTGTAGAAAGGAAAGAATCTTAGGAATTTTTATCTTGTTCCATGGGAATCCTTTAGATTCACACCAACAGATATATTTTTTTCCATATATTATGGTAAATTTTTCTAGTTACAGGCTTTCTAGCCTGAATAAGAGTATCTATTACAGAATCTGAAAACCCACGCTTTGATAAAATCAAGCGTTCAAACTCCAAGCAGTCAGTTGGAGGAAAACCAGATTCGGATGTTCGAATGGACCCTGAATAAGAAGGTCCTGTCTCAAAGGTAGCTTCCATGGTGGAGCCGATGACACATTCACCAGGTCTGCATACCAAGTCCTGCGTGGCCACACAGGAACTATCAAGGTCACCGAAGCCCTCTCCAGATTGATCCTGGCTACCAGCCTGGGAATGAGAGGAAACGGTGGGAATACATAAGCTAGGTTGAAGATCCAAGGTGCTACTATTGTATCCAATAGAGTCGCCTTGGGATCCCTGGATTTGGACCCGTAACAAGGGACCATGAAGTTCTGACGAGAGGCCATCAGAACCATGTCTGGAATGCCCCATAATTGAGTTATTTGGGCAAAGATTTCCAGATGGAGTTCCCACTCCCCCGGATGCTCCTCCATCGCCAGGGAACTCCTTGTTACCCCCTGATGGTTGATATATGTAACAGTCGTCATGATGTCTGATTGAAACCTTATGAATTTGGCCTTTGCTAGTCGAGGCCAAGCCTTGAGAGCATTGAATATCGCTCTCAGTTCCATTATGTTTATCGGGAGAAGAGAGTCTTCCCGAAACCATAGACCCTGAGTTTTCAGGGGTTCCCAGACCGCGCCCCAGCCCACCAGACTGGCGTCGGTCGTGACAATGACCTACTCTGGTCTGCGGAAGCTCATTCCCTGTGACAGGTTGTCCAGGGTCAGCCACCAACGGAGTGAATCTCTGGTTATTTGATCTACTTGTATCGTCGGAGACAAGTCTGTATAATCCCCATTCCACTGTCTGAGCATGCACAAGTGCAATGGTCTTAGATGAATTCGTGCAAAAGGAACTATGTCCATTGCCGCAACCATCAAACCTATTACTTCCATGCACTGCGCTATGGAAGGAAGAAGAACAGAATGAAGTACCTGACAAGAGCTTAGAAGTTTTGATTTTCTGGCCTCTGTCAGAAAAACCTTCATTTCTAAGGAAACTATTATTGTTCCCAAGAAGGGAACTCTTGTTGACGGGGACAGAGAACATTTTTCTATGTTCACTTTCCACCTGTGAGATCTGAGAAAGGCTAGGACAATGTCCGTATGAGCCCTTGCTTTTGACAGAGACGACACTTGATCAGGATGTCGTCCAAGTAAGGTACTACTGTCAAAAAACTCTAAGCCATCTCCGTGGAGATGTTGCCTGTACAACGGCAAAGAGAATGACTGGGGAAGGCGGAGCCTAGGAGGGATCATGTGACCAGCTTTGCTGGGCTCTTTGCCATTTCCTGTTGGGGAGGAGAATATCCCACAAGTAAGGATGACGCCGTGGACCGGACACACCTATGTTGGAGAAAAATATCTCAATATGTATAATACAGTGTATCGTAAAATTAGATATATATCAATATGTATAATAAACAAACATAGAAAGGGATGATATAAGCTAGTTTAATAAAAAACAATAATAAATAACAATAGTAAGTTGTGGCCACAACTAAATAAAATGATGAAGAAAAATTAGCAGCATAGATTTACAATTCACAAATCAAACGCTATTAATTAACTATGACGGTTCAGCGATGTAATATCACTTAGATAAGGTGCAATACTAAGCCTCCTGTAAGTAAATAAAACTGAAATAGTTGGCTTGTAATTTCTCCGATAATGTCCGTATGTGATTTAAAACTGGTGAGTTAGGGTATCCTTTGTGAATGAAATAGTCCCGTTGAAAGTGTGTAGGCAAATTCCTATTGCGTGTACTGAGTTGAGCTTCGTGAATTGAAGTGAGTGAGAGACAGGGCAATCAGCTGTTTTGCCGTACTGTGTTAAAGTGCAAGTGATAGATAGTTCTTTGTTAAGTGAACTGGTAGATACGTGAATTTCTTTGAATTAACTTCTTTGCAAAAAAGTGACAAATTTTCTTATTTAAGAATATTTTATCAATGTGATATTTATAAAATGTTCAATGTGAATCTTCAGCTGTATGACAGGCTTATTAGCTGCGCTCCCCGGCCAGCGTATGTGTGTAAATGCGTGGCGGAAGTACTCACAGCTGCTTCACTGTCTTGTAACAGCACTGAATCCTTTCTAGTTGCCGTTCGGCTGTTCCGTTGAAAGAATGGACAATGGTCTCCTTGATCTTCCTGGATCCTCCTGGATCTTTCCTGGGTACTATCGATAGATGATGGGTGACAATGGAAAGTGTAAACAGACTCAAAGTGTTTTACAGAGTATCCAGTACGCATGAATTTTCTTGTCTCGCAGAAGCTTCTGCGAGACAAGAAAATTCATGCGTACTGGATACTCTGTAAAACACTTTGATACAATATATCTAAAGCCGAGAACCTCTAGGACCCATTACTAACATACGGGTCTTACATACGGGTTATGAGAACCATTTAAAAGGAACATTCTGACTCCACGAAAACATTCTTGATAAAGGCACTCATAGTGCTGAAACGCGTAGATAGGAAGCTGTGGAGTCTGTTTACACTTTCCATTGTCACCCATCATCTATCGATAGTACCCAGGAAAGATCCAGGAGGATCCAGGAAGATCAAGGAGACCATTGTCCATTCTTTCAACGGAACAGCCGAACGGCAACTAGAAAGGATTCAGTGCTGTTACAAGACAGTGAAGCAGCTGTGAGTACTTCCGCCACGCATTTACACACATACGCTGGCCGGGGGAGCGCAGCTAATAAGCCTGTCATACAGCTGAAGATTCACATTGAACATTTTATAAATATCACATTGATAAAATATTCTTAAATAAGAAAATTTGTCACTTTTTTGCAAAGAAGTTAATTCAAAGAAATTCACGTATCTACCAGTTCACTTAACAAAGAACTATCTATCACTTGCACTTTAACACAGTACGGCAAAACAGCTGATTGCCCTGTCTCTCACTCACTTCAACTCACGAAGCTCAACTCAGTACACGCAATAGGAATTTGCCTACACACTTTCAACGGGACTATTTCATTCACAAAGGATACCCTAACTCACCAGTTTTAAATCACATACGGACATTATCGGAGAAATTACAAGCCAACTATTTCAGTTTTATTTACTTACAGGAGGCTTAGTATTGCACCTTATCTAAGTGATATTACATCGCTGAACCGTCATAGTTAATTAATAGCGTTTGATTTGTGAATTGTAAATCTATGCTGCTAATTTTTCTTCATCATTTTATTTAGTTGTGGCCATAACTTACTATTGTTATTTATTATTGTTTTTTATTAAACTAGCTTATATCATCCCTTTCTATGTTTGTTTATTATACATATTGATATATATCTAATTTTACGATACACTGTATTATACATATTGAGATATTTTTATTTAAACTTTTTTAGCTATTGTTGGTTCTCTCAGCTGTTCATACAGCGCCTCTCTTACACCCAAGTTTTTGTATTCTTTATTGGACTGAGTAGGGAGATATCAGTCTTATTTAGAGAGGCTAAGAGGGTTAGACTTAGTCCAGACTCTTGTTTTTTGATCACTTTTTTTCTTGTGCACTGTGCTTGGTCTGAGGAAGGGGTCTGCGTACCCCGAAACGTCACCATTGAATAAATAAGTTATTATTTGAACTAAATCCAGTGAGTGCAGTCCCTACTTGTTGATACTTATTGAAATTTTGACTGAGCACCCTGGTTGCTGACTATCTTTGAATTGTGAGTGCAGATACACAGTGGAAATATGAAGATTGGAATATATCTGGCACCCAACATCTATTAACCACACTGACCCTCTAAACCATCTGTGGACTTGGATACAGTCTAAGTCTTTTCTTGAATAACAGGGACCTATTCTCTATGGGCCCCTGCTCTTTTGCCATTAAGGCACACTGGGTGATTTCCTGAACACAGACATCGCTTATAATACTACAACTACATCTAGAAAGAATCAAGAGTTATACTAGAAATCAAACAGAAACAAGACCCCAATATGCAGGATCCTTCAACAAATGATACCCTGACAGAAGAGGGATTACTGGATGAAGCAACCACCACCAGGACTTTTGCATATACATCTGCTGTTGCACTTAGGATCTTGGTTGATTCTGATACAACTACTGTAGAGGCCATTGAAACACCACAGACAGTTTATAATACCTTGGTAAAACTTAGAATATGTGAAACTGACTTAGATCTACATACGGTATACTTATCCAAATATTACAAAATGAATAAAATACCAAGAGGCTTCAGGATTAAAAACCAGCCAACTATTGGACGCAGCAACAAGAACTTCTGCCTGAAGTGGTGCCAAATACTTAATAAATGTTCAATGGACTTAATACTCTTAGTAATTGAAGAATGCACCAACATTTTAATTATAGTAAGGAATGAACTGAAAGACTTTAACACAAATAAGAAGCAGATCCTCAGAGAGGACCACAGCGATATATGGCTGGATAAGATCACCAAGCAAGTTAATGACTACAAAAGGGAACTCATGGCCTTTAAAAATCAGAAGTTAACCACGGTTGATACGGACTATAAAGAAAAAAGAATTTACTATTGGCTTTATAGCAACACACAGAGTGGCCCACAGCGACAAAGAAGACAGCGTAACTACAGATCACGGTTCCTGAACACTGTTGATAGCAGCTCGGGCTCAGACACTGAAGGTGGATATATTCAACAACAACACCAGGACCAAGATCCTAGCACAACCAACCCCCCTTTTTTAGGGGTGACAACCAGATCAGGAAACACAAGAGGCCGAGACCGCACCCAAGGAGGGGCAACTATTGCGGGCGGGAGACCACCACTACCGCAAAGACGATAAACCCAGACATAGTGATCAATATTAGCAATAAGATGCTGACTAAAGATGAGATTAGCCTGCTTAATAAAGGATTGACTTTTATTCCAACATTCAAGGATGATAATTTTGACACCTTCCTGGATATTAACAGATTTCAGAGAAACCTCAAGCTTAAAGAACACTTTGGAAATACCGATAATGAAACAGAGATGAAGAAATTTAAACCAAGAAGCAAGTTTGAACCTATTAACAGCGGACCAAGCATTAAAACATACACTAGACTAATCACTAAGGACTCAGAATTGATCACGAGTGATGGACAAAGACCTAACCTATCCAGGGGTGAAAGACAAGCCTTAAAGTCTCTGGCTACTGACCCAAGCATCGTGATACGCCCTGTGGATAAAGGTCGGGCAATTGTCATAATGGAATACAACCAATACAGAGATGAAGTCCTTAAGCAACTCAGTGATGTTACAACTTACAAGAAACTAACATGGGACCCAACCAAAACCTTGATAATTAGATTGATAATCTAATACAAGAGGCGGTGAATAACGATTGGATTAGTGAAGATGAAGCTAATTTTCTCACCACAACATATCCAATACATCCAATTCTCTACACGTTACCCAAAATACATAAAAACCAGCAGAATCCGCCTGGGAGGCCTATAGTATCAGTGAGAGGTTCCTTACTCCAGCCCTTAGCCCAATTTACCGACTCTATCTTACAACCATTTGTGAAGGGCATGGACTCCTATATTAGAGACTCCAGTGATTTGATCACACTATTAAATACTTTGGAGGACATCAACAGCAATAATATATTGGTGACTATGGATGTAAGGAGCTTCTATACAGTCATCCCACACAGTGAGGGGATTAAGGCAATAGAAAGTACATTGAACCATCACCCATACATTGGACCACCAATAAACTTTATACTCAGCCTTCTGGAGAAATGCCTAAAACTCAACTATTTTAGATTCGAGAAATACTTCTATCAACAACTCATGGGGACTGCCATGGGTTCGAATTTGATCCCCTTCATATGCTTACCTCTTTATGGAGCAATACGAAAAGGAGACAATGGGGGTATACAGCCACAATGACATCATATGCTACAAGAGGTACATAGATGACGTATTCCTGATCTGGCGGGGTGAAGAAGAAGCCTTGACAAATTGGGTGAATGAGCTAAACAGCAAAGACTCCCCGATAAGATTCGAACTTAAATATGAATACCAACAGATTGACTTCCTAGATTTGAGGATCTACAAAAACCAAGATAAGTTATACAGTACATCATATTCAAAAACAACTGATAGGAACTCACTTCTGGAAGCAACTAGTAATCATCCACCCCATACACGCAAGGCCATCATTAAATCACAAATTATGAGGGTTGTCAGAAACAACACTGAATCAACAAATAGAGAACAGCAATTGGAACTGATGGCAAACAAGTTTCTACAACGCGGCTACAAAAATAGCCTGATCAGGGAAGATATTGATGAGATTAAAACTGGCGAGACTCTAAATAAACCAAGGGATGAAAAGAAGAAACAAATTATTTTTACCACTACTTACAATAAGGGAAAGAATAAACTAGCCAGCAACATCATAGAAAGATGGGAAATTCTGGAAGCTGATAAATCTCTTCCATTTTATGTAATGGATCCCCCTATCATGGGGTATAAGCGTGGATGGAGCCTAAGAGACCATTTGATGCTGACTGACCCACAACGCTGTTATCAACAACAATGGCTGAAGACAAAAAATAATTGGCTGCTTTAGATGCACGGGCTGCACCACATGCAGTGGGATGATACCATGCAAAATATTTCACCACCCACACACCAACAGAAAATACACCATTAAGCATTTCATTACCTGCACCACTAGCCATGTAATTTACCTTTTGAGCTGCGGACAATTCTATGTAGGTAAACCGATTGATAATGCCCAACTACGTATGGCTAACCACAGATCGGCTATAAGAAGTGCACTGGACAAAGGCACTGCTGAACAACCAGTAGCAAGGCACTTTTTGGAGGCAAATCACAAAGTAACAGACTTACGATTCATTCTAATAGATCATGTCCCGCCCCCCCCCCCCGAAACGTGGAGGCGATCGGGATAACAGATTGCTACAACTTGAAACACGATGGATATACCTATTGGGAACCCTACATCCACAAGGCCTGAATATGTCGAATGACTGGCACTGTTACCTTTAACCCATGGAACATGGGTAAGTACTGTTATGTTGATTGCGTTGGTAGTTTAGATCAGAGTACACAACCATGCCATAGTGGGGTATACGCTAGGTATGACCCAATAAATCCCATTCATAACAATAACCATCATTACACTAGTGACGGTCTCTGAACTACAGATTGAACTGAAGACATGCACATATGGAGTGGGGTGAATCATGGGGACTGATCTCTCATATTTGACTGTATTTTTATCCATACTATTGATGTGTGCCGCCTGGTCGAAATACTGGTTCAATACTAATTCAACTTCCAGGAACAATATACTATATTATATTAATAGATTAGGTGCAATTATTTTGGCGCCTAGAGGAGGGTATTTAAATGGTGATGTGTTGTTTAATAAAGATATAGCATGAGGAAGGGGCTGTGACCCCGAAACGTTGCTTAATAAAATTGCCTTTTTCTAATACTGGAGTGCTGGAGTTCCTCTTTGTGTATACCATTGCAATTATAACTATGATGGCATATCTTGTTTAGGCACTTAACCTATTGTTCCAGAGTATCATGATGAATAGACACTAAACAGGGATCATTGATATCATATACCCCTTATAACATGTGTCATCTGATAGCACTGATAGACCTTTTTATAATAATATTGCCTATATACAATAAACATGGAACACAGTGTTAGTGATGGAACATCCCATGCAGTCCCATATGATATCAAACCTAAACACACAGGAGTCTGAAATTGGCATTATTACACTCACACAGGTGACTAACTAATTAAGATAGGCATTGATCTAAACAAGGGCTGTTTGACATTTTTCGTTCCTAATCGGTCCCACTACAATCACACATACGGTATACAAGGTAAATGAAATACGCTTGCAACATTTGGACACCACGTTAGCACTACATAGCGCATAAACACTGAGCGTAAACAGTATTGAAAATCAAGCTCTGACAGGTACGATCTCGATATGCAAAGTAGCCACACTACTACAGAGTCTAGTTGCAAAGCCCAGTGACGTCACGGTATGCTAATGAGCCATGCGGTTGACTAAACAAGCCGTTGATTGGCTGACTCTGTAACTTGTGCCCAACTGACACACTGCAGACTCTATGAACAGCACAGCAGCTGGGGAACAATTAGCAGCAATTCATAATATACAGTGAGTAACTAATATTACACCTAATCCGATATGATCATTCCATTAATCCCTAACTCACTGATCAAAGGTTAAATGTCTATATTAAATGGTAACAGTTATTCTCTCTAACACTAAATATGAAGCTCATCTTTGCAATAATTGCATTTAGCCACGCAAACTGTAACTATGTGTCTAAATAGCCTAACATTATCTGGTGCCGAATAAATACACCGATTAGTGTGTAAACTTGAACATATGTGCTACGTTGTTGCAGAGGGGTTTATATACATTTATTCAAATGATTTCACCTATATTTTTATATTTTATATGATTTGATATACTGAGTTTTAAAGGTCTATATTAAGCATGATGTCTTCACAGTTTTTATACACATAAGTGTTTACACACTGGTGTTTCTTTTTGTCTTATTAACAGTTAGGAATTAATAATCACACCACTGTTACTGAATGCCTTAAATTGTTTGTGTAATATGGTTGCCACTGGTAACTACCTGGTCTTCATGGATACGGTTTTGGCACAATTTCTTGGAATGTAAGATGGGAGGGGTTTATTTGGGTTTAAAGTCACTTTTTTTCTTGTGCACTGTGTTTGGTCTGAGGAAGAGGTCTGCGTACCCCGAAACGTCACCATTGAATAAATAAGTTATTATTTGAACTGAATCCAGCGAGTGCAGTCCCTACTTGTTAATACTTATATATATATATATTCCTTTTAAGGTAAAAGAACAATACTAAGTATACAAGTACAATGTACATATTGCATAGCTACATATATCTCCCCAAAAACAGGATACAGACATTTTTTACAGATATATGTCAAATAAATAACTTATACTGAACGTGAATACTACATGCAAGTGCCTCTGTAGGTATTTTCTTGTTCCTTGTCACATCATCATGCACACACGGTTACACCACTCCCCAAACAGAGATGGGGAAGGAGACTGCAGACTGCTGCCCACGCTGCAGTGTAGGGGGGTCCCAAGGATCCAGATTGACAGAGGGACCCTCCAGGATGATTAGACTTTGTTATGCTTCACTGTCAGGGCTCAGTGCGGATGATAACAATGGGGTGACATGCACACTAAGGGGTTAAAGCATTATTCCTAAACATTATTCCATTAGACCTAAGCATAAGATTATATCACCAAACACGTGGTGTAGCAAACATTCTTTGTTATATAGACAATGATTTTATTTAATAATCTTCTATTTGGCTCAAAAAAAACAAAAACACAGCTAAAGATACTCTAGTTCATGGATGACCAGACTTTAATGAATTAATATTTGTTTTGTTATGAAGTGTGACGTTTGATTTAGCAGTAAAAATACATTGCTGCTCAAAATCACTCAAAATACAGGGCATGTATTCTATTGCATTTCTTTTTTTTCTTTTTAAATAAGGGGAAAAACATGCAGATGGCTTGAAGCATATTCACACCAATCGCAAGCAAATACAACTAGCAAATGCATCGTAGGTAAAAAAAAAATCTAGCTGATGATGATAGTATAAGTTGAATGCATGTGGCAAATGTAGACATATTTATAAAGAACACCAGTTCTATAATTCACAGACATACATGTAGACTTGTACAAAATACATTTACATATGTGTTTTTAACTGGAGGCTATATTTTCACTACTGCATGAGGAGAAACCAGAAAATCCCACAACAATCTTGTGATCTACTGAAAGGCTACAATTTACCATTAAACAGGATTACACCTGACATCAGGAGTAGCTGTATCTGTGCTACCCAGTTGGGTACATAGCTAAGCACAGGAGGTGGCAGCGATGTATGTCTGCTGATGGCGCTCCTGCTTCTGAGTCGGATACCAGAAACAGGTCTCACAGCAAGATGTAAGCTAAGCCAAGCAGTAAGATAGCTGACAAGAAAACATTGTTTTTCTTTTTTCATTCCTGGCACATTTGTAGAAGTTGTAAACATGTCCCCCTTGGTAACCTATTTATCTAACGCTTAACAAATGCATTAAAGGGCCTATAGATAAAGGAATATCATTTAGAAATAGATAGAACATATTCTGCTATGTGCAGAATATTGGAATGTGAAATATTTACAGCAAATACACAGTATAACACTTTATAAAATATGAATATTGCATTAATATGTTTTTTATGCACTTATATATGTGTATATATGTATATATATATATATATATATATATATATATATATTTATGTGTTTATATGTGTATATGTGTTTTTAAATACATAATTACGCATATAAATACATAAATACATATGTATAGCCATATATATATATATATATATATACACATAAACATTTTTTCTAACATCTGAGACCTATTGAATTTTGCATATTTATTAATCTTTTGCGCTCTCCTACGCAATGTTACAATCTCTATTGCACATGCACCATTGTAGCATTATGGTATATGTAGTAATAACATAAACAAAAGTGGACATTGCATGCTGTACTTTTCTATACATTACCCCCCCTCTGGAATGACAGCACAGCACAACTATTTTCTTACAATGGTGAACTAAGATTGATCCTGCAAATTAGAATTTTGAGTGTATGTAAATTAGCAATCACGAGTCGAGTGCACATGAGCGGAAGAACATCAGCGCTCACATATTTTGCACCCAGATAGACCTCTCTGATTGGCTAATGCTAATTAGCATAACGGAGGGCTTGGAAAACGGATACAATTCATTCAATATTTTTTTTAAATGTAGAAATTATTAGTAATTGATTGTATTTAGTAAAACATTCTTTGTGATGCAAACTTTTAAAAGAGGAATAACATTTTTTTATGGGTTTCATGTCCCTTTATGTATGTCTTATTCAAAGATAGGTATAAAACCTACCTACACACCAACCTACCTATGGATCAATAATTATTAGTTTTCATTGTAAAATGCTAACGCAGTGGTACACAAAAGAATTGCAGCTGAAATGTTCACATAATTTATACTACAGTGCCAGTCACGGAGTTCAGCTGATTTTCTTCATTACAAATTCATCTTGAACTCCTACTACTCTGCCCTTAATCTCCACAAGCAACACTACTTCTCTACTCTTATCTCTAATCTTTCTTCAAACCCAAAACGTCTATTCTCCACTTTCAATACTCTCCTCCGCCCTCCCCCACTTCCTAATACAACTTCTCTGTCAGCTCAAGACTTTGCCAGTCACTTCATTAACAAAATTGACTCCATCAGACATGAAATCAGCTCTCAACACAATTCCATTCTCTCCCCCCCTCAAATACTCTCACTCAACCACAACCCTCATAACCTGAAACTTAGTTCATTCTCCCCTGCTACTGAGGAAGAAGTTTCAGCACTTATACTGCGCTCTCACCTCACTACCTGTCCCCTTGACCCTATCCCCTCACAGCTGCTCCCCTCTCTCTCTGCTACCCTTACCCCTATACTAACACACATTTTCAACCTCTCCCTCAGCACTGGTACATTTCCTTCATCGATGAAACATGCACTGGTCACACCTATCCTCAAAAAACCTTCCCTTGATCCTACCTCCCCATCCAACTACCGACCTATTTCCCTCCTCCCTCTTGCTTCAAAGCTTCTCGAAAAACTAGTATATGCACGCCTATCCCATTTCTTTACGTTAAACTCCCTTCTTGACCCGCTGCAATCTGGATTTCGTCCCTATCACTCCACAGAGACAGCTATTGTTAAGGTCACCAACGACCTAATTACAGCTAAATCAAAAGGCCACTTCTCTCTGCTTATCCTCCTTGATCTGTCCGCAGCCTTTGACACTGTCGACCACCCTCTTTTGCTCCAAACCCTCCAATCCTTCGGCATCTGTGACACAGCCCTTTCGTGGCTCTCTTCCTACCTGTCAAACCGTACCTTCAGTGTAGCCTTCTCTGGGGCCTCCTCTGCCCCGTCACCATTTTCTGTCGGAGTACCGCAAGGCTCTGTCCTCGGTCCCCTTCTCTTCTCAATCTATACGTCATCACTAGGTTCCCTAATTAAGTCCCACGGTTTCCAATATCATTTGTATGCCGATGACACCCAAATCTACTTCTCTGCACCAGAACTATCTCCTTCCGTGCTAACCCGTGTCACTAACTGTCTTTCTCACATCTCTTCCTGGATGTCCTCTCACTTCCTCAAGCTAAATCTCTCCAAAACTGAGCTCCTCATTTTCCCCCCTTCTTCCAAAATCTCCACCCCCAATATCTCTATAACTGTCGACAACTCCATCATTACCCCTACCCCGCATGCCCGATGTCTCAGGGTCACATTTGACTCAGATCTTTCCTTCACTCCTCACATTCAGTCCTTGGCTACAGCCTGCCGCTTCCATCTTAAAAACATCTCTAAAATTAGACACTTCCTTACACAAGACACAACTAAGATTTTAATCCACTCTCTCATTCTTTCCCGCCTTGATTACTGCAACTCTGTCCTCTCTGGTCTCCCCACCTGCCGCCTAGCTCCTTTACAATCCATAATGAATGCCTCTGCCAGACTCATCTTCCTTACACGTCACTCTTCATCTGCTGCGCCTCTCTGCCAATCCCTTCACTGGCTTCCTCTTGCCTCTAGGATCAAACACAAAACTCTCACTCTGACATACAAAGCCCTCAACTGCACTGCTCCCCCCTACATCTCAGACCTTGTCTCCAGATACTCTCCCTCCCGTCCCCTTCGCTCTGCTCATGACCTCCTACTCTCCTCCTCTCTTGTCACCTCATCACACTCCCGTTTACAGGACTTCTCCAGACTGGCTCCAATCTTGTGGAACTCTCTGCCTCGCTCCACAAGACTCTCTTCTAGTTTTAAAAGCTTCAAGTGCTCCCTAAAGACTCTACTGTTCAGGGACGCATACAACCTACGCTAACCTTTCCTAATACCAGTTCCTCTCCTCCACTGCAATCCCCTGAACCCTCTTAGCATGTAAGCCTAAAAGTCCAGCTGTTTGTAGATCACCTTCTTAAGAGCTGACTACAACAGTGCAACTCTTGGCAGGGCCCTCTACCCCATAATTGTTTTGTTGTACTCCCCCTTTGTTTATAGCGCTGCGGAATCTGTTGGCGCTCTACAAATAACCGATAATAATAATAATAATAATACAGTGAGTAAGTAACAATAGCCAATGAACCCAGAGTCCAACAATATCTGGCATTTGTGACTGGAATCTTATAATAGCCATAGTTTCTGTACTGCACTGCTTTGTGAAGTGAGATCTGAACAGTATACAGATGTTAAACATATTTGTGCAAACTTGTAGTAATATTGTAATTCTATCATTCTATTCTATTGTAATTCTATCAAGTGTCTGTTTCCTTAATCTTTTCTGTAGTGTACTGTACACTACAGAAAAGATTAAGGAAACATAGGCACTTGATAGAATTACATTACTACAAGTTTGCACAAATATGTTTAACATCGTATGCATCAAACTGTTATAGAAAGACAGACATCTTTATACAAAAAATAATCTTTTCCTCCCTATTACAAAATTACCTCAAGACTGAAGTAGATTTTTTTTTCAACTGTAAGAAATTAGTTTTCTTATTTTAAAAACAGCAATACTTTTTTTAGGTTAAGGATACACCATCACTATAATAGAAAAAAAACAAACAGAAGGTGGGTTATCGCCTAATGTAAACCAATCACATAACTACACAAATGAATAAAAATACAGTTTTTATATTAGATTATCTCTTTAACAAATTAACAAAATTAATCAAGTAATTTTTGTTGATTCACTTATTAATTATGGGATTAGTTAAAAGTACCATTTAAAATACATTTTTAGAGAGAGGGCGGAGCCTGGAGCAGAAAGGAGATTGCAGCTTAGCAATTGAGCTCCGTGCTATATGTGAGGGCATCTATTGGCAACCATGCCTACATTAGGTCTCTGAACACTCAGGATTACACAGTGTGTGCATCGGAGAGCAGTTTGGAGCGACATCAGGCACCACAAATAAACTTTAACTCCGGAGACAAATGGAGCTATCAGGTGCCGATCGCCATCTTGCACACGTGGCGTAGTTAACCTCGGGCGGCATTGCGCTACACACAACAGCCACACTGAGGGCTTGAACAGATCCTTCTGCCCTGAAGGAAAGGAAGGGAGTCTTTGCCGCAACAAACAGCAAACTGAGCCTGTAAATAGGCTACAAGGCAGAGGGAATGCTCCGGTAACGAGCTCGCATGAATAGAGGTCCAGAAGCTCACTGATGGTGCGGTAAGAGGGTATGTGAGGGGAACAATATTTTAGAGAGGGTTAGCAAGGACTACAAACACGGCAATTATCCACAGCTATAAAGAGGCCATAAATGCTACCTAGAAAAGACGAACAAGGCCTATGTTAGTATATGATACAAGGGAACCCAGATACCTGGGAAAATCTGCTCACATACAAAGGCCCTAAACTGCAAACATACAAACAGAGCGTTAAGATGATGCTAAAAAAACATAAGGCAAGACACAGTACTATGTTTTTCACGGAAGTGGAGTTGGTTAAAGATTATTGAAACTGGAATGTAGATTGCACAAATTTCCATTATCTGTTATAGATACCATATTGTTATTTATATTTCTGCTGCAATCCAGAATAACCATTATTTCTGTATAAACCGAGAAAAGAACTTTATTCACAATATAACAAGATCTAATCTGTTTATTACTCCATATGACTGGTATGCAACTCTAGAGAACAGAAAGATTTTAAATAAAAGTTCCCAAAAGCTATTGAATACTCAAGCCCTGCAGCAGCAGGTTGCAGCAGAAGAAAATATCTGCCTTTATGGAAAAGAACTGTTAACAACTTATCTACAATAATACTCTCCACTAATGTTTATCTACCCACATGCCCTCTATACTCTAAGCTACAAATACACTTAACGCTGAGACAACAGCAACCATATCTTGATATACCACCTGTGTTCTGGTAATATGCAGACAACCTACCTATAGTATGTCGGCTAGAAAGCAAAATAAACTTCCCCAGGGGTCTAAGCCACCAGCCGCAACTCTGTTCTTTAAGCCTGCTAGGGGTGAGAAAATGCTAGAATCTGTGAATATGGCGATAGAGGAAGATAATGATTCTGAGACAGACTCACAGATCATAGAAGAAGATGCTATTCCTTCTACGAGAGCAGATCTCAAGGCTCTAGTGTATAAGCAAGATATCAATAAGAACTTTGATAAGCTCTGGGAAAAAATAGACGCCTTTCAAAATACAGTTACAAACAGTCTAGTGGACATAAAACAAGAAATTACTGAGTTGGGTTCAAGGGTGGCTAATCTGGAAGAAAATGAGGCCTCTAACTGCACTCTTGAGAAAACACCAGATTGGATATCGTTGGGGCTTTCCTTTCAGCCTATATATCTTACACAACGGCAGATCATTAAACCTTAAAGAAGAGACAGAGATTCCTGATATATGCCGTAGACTACAACTAGAACCGCCTGAAATACCACATATGAAGAAAGGAGAAGATACGTCCCAAGCGCAGTTGAACCCGGCTCAACCACAAAGACAAAAGTGGACCAGAGTTCCAAAAAGAAAGACCAAGCCTTGACATTCTCTATAAATTGACAGTTTCTGTGAGATGATTCATTTCATCTTTTTCTATATCCAATATTACCAAGAGGTGAAGGGGTTCAGGAGGGGAAAAATTCTGTGAAAGTTGTAAGTTTAGAGAGCATGTAGCTACATAGAAGGGTAGTGTAGCAAGTAATGTTCAGTAACTAACAATTACTATACTGTCTGATGCCAAATTTTCTTTTAGTTTAAATATTTACAGTTATAGCACCATGTGATTAAGTTTTCAGACCATAGTCTATCTTTTCAGTGTGTGTGGGGGGGGGGGGTTAAGGGTGTTTTTTTCTTCCTTTTTCTTTTTCTGTTTTCTCAACACAAGATGTACAGATTTATTAGCCTCATACTCTATACCTTTGTTGGGTTATTAACTAAATTGTTTATTAATGTAAATGTTTATGCTTTTGTTTTTATCTTTTCTCTGCCACGTCGTCTTCTCTGCCAGCATGTCCCACCTACCAAGGGAAAGCTATACTGTCAATACCTGCAGGCAACTATGATGAATGAAGAGATAGCGGACCCGGGGGGGGGGGTTCCCCACCAGCGAAACAGTGAGTAATGGCTAGCAGTCTACGACTAATTTCACATAACGTCAGGGACCTTAACACAGAACTTAAACGTAGGACGGCACTGAACCAATACACTAGACTAAAAGCGAACATCATATTCCTACAGGAGACGCACTTCACTAGGGAGTTAATACCAAAATACTGGTCCAAAGGATATGCTCAGCACTTCCACTCTATAACTGATAAAAAAAAGAGGGGGGTGTCCATATTAATACATCAGTCGGTAGGGTTTGTGATAGAAGAAACAATTAGGGATCCAGAAGGCAGATTTTTGATACTTCAGGGGAGACTACATGATAAACATATAGTTTTATGTAATGTCTATGCACCAAATGAATCGCAAGCAGCTTTCTTTATTCGTATCTCTCAATTGTTAACCCAATGGTCACATTCCAGAATTATTTTAGGAGGGGATTTTAATGTTTCTATGTATACACACCAATGTAAAAATAGAATCCCACTATCTCAGACAAAATTAAGACACAATTCCACAATTAAAAAAATGAAAAGAGGTCTTTCTGGAACATAATGTTCTAGACTCTTGGGATACCCTGTACGGAAGAACCAATGATTATACTTATTACTCAAGTGCACACAGATCTTATTCAAAGTTGGATTACATTTATGTGAGCCAAACTCTGATTCCAGACCTGACCTCTTCCACGATCCATGCGTGTGCATGGTCGGATCACTCGATAGTTCAAATAGATTAAAAAGATTTTCCAAACTAGTGCAACACGATCCTGGACTTATGATCCGTATGTCCTAAAGGCCACTAAGGCACGTGAGTCCATTTCTAAAGCATTAACAGAATACTGGGACTTCAATGTAGGGACGACTTCTAATCCAATTACCTTTTGGGCGGCACATAAGCCCTATATTAGAGGTTTACTCATAAAAGAAAAAGCGGCTTTCACCAGAGCCAGTAGACTTCAAACAGACACCTTACAAAAACAAATAGATACCCTCTCCAGGTTACATCAACAAAACTTATCGTCAACAATATTTACACAACTACAAGCTAAAAGGCAAGAACTGGCAACAGTTATGAACGAAACCTCTATAAGGTCGGCCCATAGATTAAAATCACAATATTTTTTATATTCTAATAAGCCAGATAGGTATCTGGCCCACAAGTTGAGGGAAAGGACCAAATCTTTTACTATTCCACATCTTCAGAAAAGCGATGGGTCCTTTACCTCAGATCCCCAAGAGATTGCTGATACTTTTGCTCAATATTATGCTCAGCTTTATGATGGCAAAAAAACAACGCCAAATAGTCAGACCAACCAGATCCTGACAAATTTTTTAGACGAAGCTAAACTTACTCCTTTAGATAAAGAGATCAGTAAAGAGCTAAATGCTGGGGTTATGACCAGGGAGGTCCTAAATGCCATAAAAGAACTTAAGCCAGGAAAAGCGGCAGGCCCGGATGGATTTCCAGGCGAATATTACCAATTATATAGATCTATTTTAATCCCACATGTAGTTTCATTATGCAATGATATTTTACAAGGTAAAGATATTCCCAGAGAAATTTTACAAGCCAAAATAGTAGTTATACCCAAACCAGGAAGAAACCCAAAGCTGTGCCAAAACTACCGACCCATTTCACTAATAAACCAGGATATTAAGATTTTTACCAAAATCCTAGCAAACAGACTAAAAAATACACTTGCCAACTCTGATCCACCCTGATCAGGTAGGCTTCATCCAAGATAGAGAAGCCCCAGACAATACAAGGCACACAATCTCCCTGGTTGACTACCTCAGCAAAACGAGAACGCCTTCTCTGGTCCTTTCGTTGGATGCGGAGAAGGCGTTCGACAGGATAGATTGGAATTTCATGTTAGAGGTTCTAAATAGACTGGGTTTCCATGGTGAGTTTGTACAGGCTATTAAAAGCATTTATTCACATCCAACAGCTAATGTTAGAGCAGCGGGCTATCAGTCAAAACTTATAGAGGTTTTAAACGGAACGCGACAGGGATGCCCACTGTCGCCGCTTCTGTTTGCAATTTGTATAGAACCATTAGCAGCGACAATTCGCTTATCTCCAGATATACATGGAGTCATACTTGAAGGTCATGAATTTAAGGTGTCTCTGTTTGCAGATGATGTGCTTCTCACAATAACCAAACCGCTGATGTATCTTCCCAACTTATACCGGGTATTACAGGAATACTCTGATGTGTCGGGTTACAAAGTTAACTTAGAAAAGTGTGAAGCGGTCCCCATTGCTCTGCCTGACCATACAAAAAAAACTCATAGAAGCTAATTTTGAATTCTTGTGGGCTAACATAGCAATCAAATACTTAGGGATTAAAATATCAAATAACATATCAGATCTTTACAGACTAAACTACATCCCCTTATACAAAACGATTAGAAAAGACATAAACAAATGTAAAAAAGGAGGATTCTCCTGGTATGGCCGATTATCGGCAATAAAAATGAATATTCTCCCCAGAATACTATATCTCTTTAGAGCCCTCCCCATTAAAGTACCCTTGACTGACTTAAACAAAATGCAAATGGATCAGATAGGCTTTTTAAGAGGTAATAAAAAGGCTAGAATCCCTTCTCAAATCCTCCAACAACATAGACAATTGGGGGGGGGGGGGTGGGAGCACCAAATTTAATTCACTATTATCAAGCAGCTAGGCTGGCGCAGACCACCCTGATGAGTAAGAAACCAGATGACTTAGTGTGGGTGAGGGTAGAGACGCATATGGCAGGTTATAGACGACCGGAAGACATACTTTGGGGACAGCTGAAACAGCCTCTTGAGGGCACTTCTGCCTCAAGACTTACGATAGAGATGATGCAGACTTGGACTTCGCTGTCCAGCTCTCTACATCTAATCCCTGTGGACTCGGTGGTTAGACAACTAAGGACCCTTTTGAGTGTAGATTTCCATATGCAGATTGGGAATTGGGAAAATAAAGGACTATACAGAGTTGCAGATTTTCTTTATAATAATAAAGTAGCTACATTCCAACAAATTCAAGACAAAAGTAAACCAGAAAAGTTGCAGTGGTTCTTATATTTACAAGTGGCATCAGCTGTCGCCATATTTAGGACACTTAGCTCCACTACAAGATTAACAACCCTTGAACACTTTTGCAACACATCACAGCAACTTAAAAAATGTATTTCTGCAATATACTTAACACTACAGAGGGCCAGACTTTCCTCTAAATCATCTGTGATGGCGAGGTGGGAAGAGGAGCTAAATACAGTCCATAATCTAGAAGACTGGGAAACAATCTTATACACATCTAGTAAAGGGCTAACTAGCGCAGATTTTAGAGAAAACAGTATTAAAACATCCTTTCGATCTTACCCCTGTCATCACCTCACATTATACCCAAAAAGGTAACAAATTTTGTTATAGAGGATGTGCTGAAACAGGAACATACATTCACATGTGGTTGGACTGCCCACAGGTCAAACAGGTATGGACCAAATTATCTAAATTGCTTAGCGAGGTACTTTCTGAAAATATTTCCCTATCTGCATCACAAGCACTATTAAATGATAGGATTACACCGTTTAATGCAGCTACTAACACGTTTATTCGTATTCTCTGCACAGCTACCAGAATATGCGTAGCAAGACACTGGAAAACAGGGGTACCCTTATGGGGTGAGGTAAAAGATAAGATTCAAGTTACATACAGAATGTCAGAGACGATAGCCTTCATACAGAATAGTCAGGACCAATTTTTAAAGGTATGGAACTATTGGATTTTGGCAGGCCACTAACAACTTAGGAAACTAGAGAAGACCAACCTAATAATAGGAAGGGTGGGTAATGGAGGAGGTTCACAAGATGACATATGTAGTCCATTAAACTCAGGGAAATGAATTGAGCCAAATGCTGGGGGGGGACCCCTCTCCCGGTTCCGCTGAAGGAGGAGTGACGTGGCAGGCAAGTTGATTGAAGTTTTGGGGTAAAGTTATTGTTTGTTGATGGGGTGTTAGAGGGGAGGGAATAAAACATGCACAAAATAGAAATCGGGGGTGGAGTGGGGAGGAAGGGGGAAAATGATCTTGTATGTCTTTTTTTTTTGCTTTTCCCTTTGTCCTAATCTCCAAACTCTGGTTGTATTTTTTTGACAAGCGACATTGCAGGTCTTACAAACTGGATCGAAATAATATTATTTGATGGTTTTGGCGAGTTAATGGACTTTTAGATAATATCTCCACAACAGAATAATGAATGCTGGACTTTCGATCTTCATTAGAGCTCAAGGGGGGAGATATGATACATAAGAAGGGATAATGTGGCTTGTAATTTTTATGTGTATGACAATAAAAAACTATTTCAACTAAAATACATTTTTAATTGTAAATTCCTGAAATAATTAAAAAATGCATGTCTAATGGACAGACAATATGATACAAGCAGTTAAATGCTACCACGTTGTCTAACATTCATTACCAAGCAATGTTGAAAACGGCACAGAGGCACTTATATAAACCTACAATACTGTGTGATATATTCAACCTTTAAGCGAAAAATATTTGGTATTTTACACCATTTTCATTGGTTTTCAAGAAATGTGGGTTTCCACATTTATAAAGCATTCTGGTTGTTTTTAAATGCAAAAACAGAAATTAGGCAAAATATGAGATTCAATTTGGCTAGACATTAGAAAGCTGACATTCTAGTGGTAGAATGAATCCCTTAATCTGCAGTTACTCCAAATCTCTGGCATCCACCCAAAGTGAACTTTTGGGAATGATATTTACCCCCCAGATGGAGGTAAGATAGTCGAGATGGGTGAATTTCTTTCCATTAAGGGGCCAAAACTCTACAGCGCCCAACAGATTGGCGGTCCATTAATGGAAATGTACCAAGAAAGTTTGCATTGTTATTCCAAGTGGTACAAAAGTTATAGGATTTAGAAAATGGCGAATATGAATATGATGACGGATAGCAGACCAGACAGACCCAGCAGGTGTGGCTGCACAAAGCTTGCCTTGTCTGTTGAGGCATGTATCTACTGATTTGAACTTGTTAGAGTAGACTGGCTCACTCATTAAACGCACCAAAATGTTTGACTCATGCTTGTGACTATAAAAACAAAACTTGATTACAAGGTACTTTTAAGTATGATGGTTTGTGAGGTAAATAATGAGAACTGCATGATGTCCAGTTGGGAAAAGTATCCTGGCAATGAACAGGTTCATGAAGTCATCATGGAAGAGATTAAAGAATATAAAATCTAAAGTTTTCATGGAAGAGATTAAAGAATATGAAATCTACGAAGAAGTAAAATATACAGTAAACAAGGGTTAACAACAGACAGATGTCAACTTGTAGAACTTTAAATTAAAGCTTTTCTATCCTTTTTATAACTTGTCACTCTGAGTTTATAAACCATGGAATGTGATTGGTTTGATTTTGGCAACTAAACCTCTTTGAACCACCCCTTGGATCATCTTTTCTGCCGAATTTCAACCTGGGAGGATTGTCTGGGTAATACAAGTCTGCTGGCCGACTTCTAATTGTCCAGCCTGCCTCTCCTGCACTGTTGAAGTGCTTGAAAATCTGTGAGTACGTTTCTAGCCTTGTTGTTTTTATATCCTTGGTTGAAGATATCACACTATTTGGGCGCCCTCTTTTCTCTTTTTGATTTTTCATTTGTCATGCAAGATAAGATCCGGTCTTACCACTGGATCAACTATCAGGCTACTCGCCACTGTGTCATGTACTTTAACCCCTTAATGACCAGCGCTGTACCCTGTACAACGCTGGTCATTATGCCCTTAAAGACCAGCGTCATACCCTGTACAACGCTGCTGTCCTAGGCCTCTCTGTGCCGCGATCTCACTAAAAGTAGCGAAATCAAGCTATTTCTGCATGCCCCATAAGTGAGGCAGTGCAGCAATAGACAGGCAGAGTTACCAATGCAGAGAGGACGGTGGTGCAGATCATTGGCGGGTGGGAGGGTAAGAAGGGAGGCGGGTGGGAGGGTAAGGAAGAAGGTGGGTGGACCATCACTGGAGGGGGGGAGGTGGGCGGGAGCATGTGGGACCGCAACCCTACGGAAAAAAGGTTCTGCCGCAGTGAGTGGCAAGGAGGGAGGGGGAAGGAGCAAGAGGGGGCTTCTATACCGGAAAAGGGGATAAGAGGGTGGAAAAGTGATCTGGGAGGGGGGAGCCTAATATTTTCATACTGGAAAACATTCTGCTAGTAATTAAGAAGGTGGTAACCATTGAGGGGTGGGGTAGGGAAGAGCTGTTTGAGAGGGGTCAGGTAGGGATCAGGGGGTGGGAAGTTTCAGGTGGGAGGGTAATCTCTACACTAAAGCTAAAAATTAACCTTACAAGCTACGTGATTAACCCCTTCACTGCTGGGAATAATAAACGTGTGGTGCGCAGCTTTAATTAGCGGCCTTCTAATTACCAAAAAGCAATGGCAAAGCCATATATGTCTGCTATTTCTGAACAAAGAGGAACACACAGAGAAGCATTTACAACCATTTGTGCCAAAATTGCACAAGTTGTTTGTAAATAATTTCAGTGAGAAACCTAAAGTTTGTGAAAAAGTTAACGATTTTCTTTATTTTATCGCATTAGTCAGTGAAATGGTGGCATGAAATATACCAAAATGGGCCTAGATCAATACTTTGGGTTGTCTACTAAAATATATATATATATATATATATATATATATATATATATAGTTTTGATAGGTAAACATAAAAATAAAGGTTCTATTTCTGTTTAAATGTAGTGATGGCAAAAATGCTAAAAATGCACTGGTCTTTTGGGGAAGTTTTAGTCTGAAATGCCCGATCCTTAACCCTTTTGCGGTCCTCTGTCGGAATATATCCAACAAAGTGTTTTAGCGCATGCGCTCAAATGTCGGATATATTTCGACTTTGCCGCTTTTGAATTTCACAGCTAAATAGCGACATCTTGCGGTGATTTGCTATTTAGCTGTGTAATTCAAAAATATTGGCGTGAAAAGTAAGTAAGACCTGCCGGCCGCACCAATTAAATATTTAACCCCTTAATGACCACAGCACTTTTCCATTTTCTTTCGGTTTGGGACCAAGACTATTTTTACATTTTTGCGGTGTTTGTGTTTAGCTGTAATTTTCCTCTTACTCATTTACTGTACCCACACATATTATATACCATTTTCTAAAGATACCATTATTTTCATCATATCTTTTTAAAAAGATTTAAAATATGAGGAAAAAATGGAAAAAAATCACACTTTTTCTAACTTTGACCCCCAAAATCTGTTACACATCTACAACCACCAAAAAACACCCATGCTAAATAGTTTCTAAATTTTGTCCTGAGTTTAGAAATACCCAATGTTTACATGTTCTTTGATTTTTTTTGCAAGTTATAGGGCAATAAATACAAGTAGCACTTTCCTATTTCCAAACCACTTTTTTTCAAAATTAGCGCTAGTTACATTGGGACACTGATATCTTTCAGGAATCCCTGAATATCCCTTGACATGTATATATATTTTTTAGAAGACATCCCAAAGTATTGATCTAGGCTTATTTTGATATATTTCATGCCACCATTTCACCGCCAAATGAGATCAAATAAAAAAAATGTTCACTTTTTCACAACTTTTTTTAACAAACTTTAGGTGTCTCACTGAAATTATTTGCAAACAACTTAAATGGTTGTAAATGCTTCTCTGGGATCCCCTTTTTTCAGAAATAGCAGACATATATAGCTTTGGCATTGCTTTTTTGTAATTAGAAGCCCGCTAAATGCCACTGCGCACCACACGTGTATTATGCCCAGCAGTGAAGGGGTTAATTAGGGAGCATGTAGGGAGCTTCTAGGGTTAATTTTAGCTTTAGTGTAGTAGACAACCCCAAGTATTGATCTAGGCCCATCTTGGTATATTTCATGCCACCATTTCACCGCCAAATGGGAATTAATAAAAAAAAGTTAAATTTTTCACAATTTTAGGTTTCTCACTGAAATTATTTACAAACAGCTTGTGCAAT
This sequence comes from Bombina bombina, assembly GCF_027579735.1. Taxonomy (NCBI): domain Eukaryota; kingdom Metazoa; phylum Chordata; class Amphibia; order Anura; family Bombinatoridae; genus Bombina; species Bombina bombina. The sequence continues at coordinate 398,592,089 of NC_069503.1, read as the reverse complement.
TATGGCACAAATGGTTTTAAAAGCTTCTCTGGGATCCCCTTTGTTCAGAAATAGCAGACATATATGGCTTTGGCGTTGCTTTTTGGTAATTAGAAGGCAGCTATATGCAGATGCCCACCACACGTGTATTATGCCCAGCAGTGAAGGGGTTAATTAGGTAGCTTGTAGGGAGCTTGCAGCGTTAATTTTAGCTTTAGTGTAGAGATCAGCCTCCCACCTGACACATCACACCCCCTGATCCCTCCCAAACAGTTCTCTTCCCTCCCCCACCCCACAATTGCCCCTGCCATCTTAAGTACTGGCAGAAAGTCTGCCAGTACTAAAATAAAAGGTACCTTTTAATTTTTTTTTTTTAATTTTGATAGCATATTTACATATGCTGATGTGTAGGATCCCCCTTAGCCCCCAACCTCCCTGATCCCCCCCAAACAGCTCTCTAACCCTCCCCCTCTACCTTATTTGGAGCCATCTTGGGTACTGGCAGCTGTCTGCCAGTACCCAGTTTACCAAAAAAAAAGCTTTTTTTTTAAAAAAAAAAAAAATTCTGTAGTGTAGCTTTGCCCCCAAAGACCAACCCCCACCCCCTCCCAGATCCCTTAGATGCTTTTTTTATTACATTTGACCCCACTCTATCCCGCTTTTCTAAAACATTTTTTCTGTAGTGTAGCCGTTCCCACCTGTTTCCACCCCGTGCACGTGCCCGCCCGCCCCCACTCGTGCACGTGAGTCTGTGCGCGGCCCCTGCGATCCAGCCCACCTCTTGCATCGGCAGATGCATCGATGGCCGCCCACCCGCCTCCCAGACTGGCTCCCACCCACCAACGATACCGGCCATCGATGTCCGCTGCAGAGAGGGCCACAGAGTGGCTCTCTCTGCATCGGATGGCCAAGGAGGGTTATTGCAGGATGCCTCGATATCGCGGCATCACTGCAATAACCGGAAAGCGGCTGGAAGCGATCGCTTCCACTGCTTTCCAAGACCAAGGACGTACTCCGTACATCCTCGGTCGTTAAGCGTCTTTTTTTTGAGGACGTACGGCGTACGTCCTTGGTCCTTAAGGGGTTAAAGGACCGGAAGGGGTTAAAGGGACATGAATGCCATTTTTTTTTCTTTCATGATCCAAATAGAACATGTGATTTTATACAAAATTTTTTTAATCTAATTTGTTTTGTTCTCTTGGTAGGCTCAGGAGCTGCTGATTGGTGGCTGCACATAAATGCCTCATGTTATTGGCTCATCTGATGTGTACAGCTATCTCTCAATAGTGCATTGCTCCTTCTTCAACCAAAGAAAACCAAGAGAATAAAGCAAATTAGATACTAGTAAACTGAAAAGTTGTTTAAAATTGTATTCTCTATCTGAATCATGAAAGAAAAAATTTGGGTTTCATGTCCCTTTACGTCTGAAGATAAAATAGAAAGTGAAAGCTATTTCATGATTAGTGATTCATTAGAGCACAAAACCGTATCCTTCTATTCTTTTCAGAAACAGGTTCTCCAGCATCATCACATTATCACACTCTGGCATAGTTAAACTCATTTACGTTTACAATGGCTCTGCAACACAGTACAAGAAAAGGAAAAACTTTATAAACATTTGCCACCATGAAGACAACTTTGGTTTGTAAGTGGAGTGGCATTTATTTGCCATTTCTCATGGCAAAGTTCCATGTGATGGTGTAGGTGGTAAGGTTAAATGATTGGTGGCAAAAGCAAGTCTGCAGTGTACCATAACCAATCACATTGTAACTCCTTTAGAAATGTATAATTATTGTATATCAAATCTGAAAGGAATTTCCTTTTGCTACTGTTTCTACAGAAACCATAGAGGAATCTAAAAAAATTCTTCAGTCTCAATTTTTCAAATCCATTGCAATTAAAGGGACATTGAACTAAATTTTTTTCTTTAGTGATTCAGATAGAGCATGAAATTTTAAGCAACTTTCTAATTGACTTCTATTATCAAATGTTCTTCATTCTCTTGGAATCTTTATTTGAAATGCAAGAATGTAATGTTTAGATGCCGGCCCATTTTTGGTGAACAACCTGGGTTGTTCTTGCTGATTGGTGGATAAATTCATCCACCAATAAAAAAGTGCTGTCCAGAGTTCTGAGCTCATAAAAAAGCTTAGATGCCTTCTTTTTTCAAATAAAGATAGCAAGAGAATGAAGAAACATTGATAATAGGAGTAAATTAGAAAGTTGATTAAAATTGCATGCTCTATCTGAATCACAAAATAAAAAAATTGGGGTTCAGTGTCCCTTTAAGATCATTCCATAGTTTTGTACCAGTTGACAGTTTTAGAGATCCCAATCCATGGACTTCAAAATAGTGCCGATCCCCAATGAATTGCTCCTTGTTCTACCAAAGAAAAAACGATTTTGTGCAATGTATGTACAATAACAAATAGGGGTAGGGCCTTGAAGTTGCTTTGTTTAAGTTGGACCAAGAGTTCAACATAAAATTCATCCAACCCAATGTCTCAGGAACTTCCTTCAAGCTGTCAACTACGGACACTGTGTGGCGGAAACAAGAGCACATCCTCAGAACTCTCTCCCCAGTGGAGCTCATGATAGCTGCAAGGCAAACACTTAGGCCTCTATTTATCAAGCCGCCAAGTTACTTGCATTCAGTGGCACCAATACGCTCGCCTAACATCGCTGCTGCCGACCTGAATACGCCGACAGCAAAAAAGCTGTCAAAAAGCTGCGCACCAAGTACGGGGCGATGAGCAGTGGACTGTTAACTAACAGTCATCGATCTCGCTGCTCTTCGGCTTTTTCCCAGCTTTATTGGTATACTGTCACTAAACACCGCCACTATACTATACTGTTTTACCCCTAAACCGCCACTCCCGGAGCCCACCGCCACCTACATTATGTTATGAACCCCTAATCTGCCGCTCCCTACACTGCCGCCACCTACATTACATTTATTAACCACTAATCTGCCGGCCCCAACATCACTGCCACTATTCTAAATGTATTAACCCCTAAACCTAAGTCTAACCCTAATACCCCCTAACTTAAATATTTTTTAAATAAATCTATATTAAAATTAATATTATTAACTAAATTATTCCTATTTAAAACTAAATACTTACCTATAAAATAAACCCTAAGCTAGCTACAATATAGCTAATAATTACATTGTATCTAGCTTAGGGTTTATTTTTATTTCACAGGCAAGTTTGTATTTATTTTAACTAGGTAGAATAGTTAGTAAATAGTTATTAACTATTTAATAACTACCTAGCTAAAATAAATACAAAAGTACCTGTAAAATAAAACCTAACCTAAGTTACAATAACACCTAACACTACACTACAATTAAATAAACTAAATTAACAACAATTAAATAAATTAAATTAGCTAAAGTACAAAAAAACAAAACACTAAATTACAGAAAGTAAAAAACAAATTACAGATATTTAAACTAATTACACCTAATCCAATAGCCCTATCAAAATAAAAAAGCGCCCCAAATAAAAAAAAACCCTAGCCTAAACTAAACTACCTATAGCCCTTAAAAGGGCATTTTGCGGGGCATTGCCCCAAAGTAATCAGCTCTTTTACCTGGAAAAAAAATTCAAACACCCCCCCCAACAGTAAAATCCACCACACACACAACCAACCCCCCAAATAAATTACTAACTAAAAAAACCTAAGCTCCCCATTGCCCTGAAAAGGGCATTTGGATGGGCATTGCCCTTAAAAGGGCAGTTAGCTCTTTTGCAGGCCCAAAGCCCTAACCTAAAAAATAAACCCACCTAATACACCCTTAAAAAAAAACTAACACTAACCCCATGAAAATTCACTTACCGGGAGATTTCTTCATCCAAGCGGCAAGATGTCCTCAATGAAGCTGTAAGAAGTGGTCCTCCAGACGGGCAGAAGTGGTTCTCCAGACGGGCAGAAGTCTTCATCCAGACGGCATCTTCTATCTTGATCCTTCCGGCGCAGAGCGGGTCCATCTTCAAAACATCCGACACAGAGCATCCTCTTCCAACGACGTCTTCTTGCTGAATGAATATCACTTTAAGGGATGTCATCCAAGATGGCGTCCCTTCAATTCCAATTGGCTGATATAATTCTTTCAGCCAATCAGAATTAAGGTAGAAAAAATCCTATTGGCTGATGCAATCAGCCAATAGGATTGAGCTGGCATTCTATTGGCTGTTCCAATCAGCCAATAGAATGCGAGCTCAATCCTATTGGCTGATTGGCCCTTTTAAGGGCTATTGGTAGTTTAGTTTAGGCTAGGGTTTTTTTTATTTGGGGGGGCTTTTTTTTATTTTGATAGGGATATTAGATTAGGTGTAATTAGTTTAAATATCTTGTAATTTGTTTTTTATTTTCTGTAATTTAGTGGGGTTTTTTGTACTTTAGCTAATTTAAATTAATTTATTTAATTGTTGTTAATTTAGTTAATTTATTTAATTGTAGTGTAGTGTTAGGTGTTATTGTAACTTAGGTTAGGTTTTATTTTACAGGTACTTTTGTATTTTTTTTTAGCTAGGTAGTTATTAAATAGTTAATAACTATTTACTAACTATTCTACCTATTTAAAATAAATACAAACTTGCCTGTGAAATAAAAATAAACCCTAAGCTAGATACAATGTAACTATTAGTTATATTGTAGCTAGCTTAGGGTTTATTTTATAGGTAAGTCTTTAGTTTTAAATAGGAAGAATTTAGTTAATAATATTAATTTTTATTTAGATTTATTTAAATAATATTTAGGTTAGGGGGTGTTAGGGTTAGACTTAGGTTTAGGGGTTAATACATTTAGAATAGTGGCGGCGACGTTGGGGGCGGCAGATTAGGGGTTAATAAATGTAATGTAGGTGGCGGCGGTGTAGGGGGCAGCAGATTAGGGGTTAATAACATAATGTAGGTGGCGGTGGGCCCGGGAGTGGCGGTTTAGGGTTAATAAGTTTATTTTGTTGCGGCGGGGTCCGGGAGCGGAGGTTTAGGGGTTAATAAGTATAAAGTAGGTGGCGGTGGTGTCGGGGTGGCAGATTAGGGGTGTTTAGACTCGGGGCTTATGTTAGGGTGTTAGGTGTAAACATAATTTTTATTCTCCCATAGGAATCAATAGGATATCGGGCAGCAGCGAACATGAGCTTTGCTGCTTTCAGACTCCCATTAATTCCTATGGCATCCGCCGCCTCCAAGGATTGAAACCCAGGTACGCTGGGCTGGAATAGTGGCGAGTGTACCTGGTAGATTTTTGTTAACTTGCAAAAGTAGTCAGATAGTGCCGAATTTGCATTCGGAACATCTGTAGTGATCTGTGTCGGACTGAGACCGGCGGATCGTATGTTAAGTCATAAAATTCTACTTTTGCCGGTCTGTAGCCTTTGATAAATGAGGCGAATCAAGCTCTCCACAATTACGCTGCAGAATTCTAGCGTATTTGCGGTTGACGGCTTGATAAATAGAGGCCATAACATCAGTGCAGAAATGACTCAGAACTTTTCTCAGCTTTTCTGCAAGAAACCTGTTTCTTAGTTTAAATGGTTACTCAACATTACTTAAAACCAAGATTTATCCTAAACACTTTAACTTTTGTACCACTTGGAGTAACAAAGCAAACTTTTCTCCTTAAAGAGGTATATAAAGAGCTACTTCTAATTCAATATATTATGGATTGTTAAAATTAGTCCCATTGACTTATTTGTCCCTAAAAAAGCATATTTTTTCAAATGCCATGGTTTTCAGGATTTTTGTTTAACACCGAAGGACTGAGAGTAGCAAGCTGATTTTTCTTCCCACATACTACCCATGGGAGAGTACCCCAGGGAAAAAAATCAAGTTGTTACTAACAGTCCTTCGCTGAATTTTGAAGGACTAAATATGTAGAAATGGAGGTTTGTTTAGTCATATTACATATTACAAAGACTCAACAAATCACAGAACTTAAATATAACATTAAAAAGAACAGGCAATGAGCTTTCCAAATACACTGTGTAGAGCTACATAGCTCTCATAGAAAAAAACAATATGGTAAAAAACAAAAATGCACTGAAAACACAATTATATGCATTCCTTGCAACAAGCAATTACTTATATCTCAAGAAAACATTTTTTTTAAAAATCCAGAAATGTGGGGGTTTGCTCAAGTAGGATGGTAGAAAGCACTTCCCAATTTTCACTACATTCAGAGGGAAGAATAGAATTTGGGTTTCTTTTAAGAAAATAGCCTATTTTACTATCTCTTTATCTCCCTCTATCCTTCTATTGTAACTACTATTTATATTCACCCCTTTTAGTCCATCTTATCTTCCCCTCTCTCACACACTTCTAGCCTACCAGTCACATGGTGTGAAACCATCATTTTTCAGCTATACTTAAACTTATTAACATTATTTAGCATATAACAATGTATCAATTTTTTGATGATGCAGACATTTTCTAATGGTAACAACTCGAAACAACTCAAAACACTATCACCTAGATTTAGAGTTTTGCGTTAGAAGGGGTGCGTTAGCTACGCGTGGTTTTTTCCCCCCACACCTTTTAAACAACGCTGGTATTTAGAGTTCTCTGAAGGGCTGCGTTAGGCTCCAAAAAGGGAGCGTAGAGCTTAATTTACCGCCATTTCAACTCAAAATACCAACGTTGCTTACGGACGCGGCCAGCTTCAAAAACGTGCTCGCGCACGATATCCCCATAGGAAACAATGGGGCAGTTTGAGCTGAAAAAAAACCTAACACCTGCAAAAAAGCAGCGTTCAGCTCCTAACGCAGCCCCATTGTTTCCTATGGGGAAACACTTCCTAAGTCTGCACCTAACACCCTAACATGTAGCCCGAGTCTAAACACCCCTAACCTTACACTTATTAACCCCTAATCTGCCGCCCCCGCTTTTTATTATTAACCCCTAATCTGCCGACCGCACACCGCCGCCACCTACATTATCCCTATGAACCCATAATCTGCTGCCCCTAACATCGCCGACACCTACATAATATTTATTAACCCCTAATCTGCCCCCCCAACGTCGCCGCTACCTAACTACACTTATTTTTTTATTTTTTGTAATTTAGTGTTTGTTTGTTTTTGTAATTTAGTTTAGTTGATTTAATTGTAGATAATTGGAGATAGTTTAGTTAATTAATTTATTGATAGTGTAGTGTTAGGTTTAATTGTAACTTAGGTTAGGATTTATTTTACAGGTGATTTTGTACTTATTTTAACTAGGTAGCTATTAAATAGTTATTAACTATTTAATAGCTATTGAACCTAGTTAAAATAAATACAAAGTTGCCTGTAAAATAAATATAAATGCTAAAATAGCTACAATATAATTATTAGGATTAATTTATTTAATAAGATTTATTTTATTTTGTTAGATTTAAATTAAATTTATTTTAGGGGGTGTTAGTGTTAGGGTTAGACTTAGCTTTAGGGGTTAATACATTTATTAGAGTAGCGGCAAGGTCCGGTCGGCAGATTAGGGGTTAATACTTGAATTTAGGTGTTGGCGATGTTAGGTAAGGCAGAATAGGGGTTAATACTATTTATTATAGGGTTTTTGAGGCGGGAGTGAGGCGGTTTAGGGGTTAATGCATTTATTATAGTGGCGGCGAGGTCCAGTCGGCAGATTAGGGGTTAATAAGTGTAGTTAGGTAGCGGCGACGTTGGGGGGGGCAGATTAGGGGGTAATAAATATTATGTAGGTGTTGGCGATGTTAGGGGCAGCAGATTAGGGGTTCATAGGGATAATGTAGGTTGCGGCGGTGTGCGGTCGGCAGATTAGGGGTTAAAAATTTTTGTTAGAGTGGCGGCGATGTGGGGGGACCTCGGTTTAGGGGTACATAGGTAGTTTATGGGTGTTAGTGTACTTTAGAGCACAGTAGTTAAGAGCTTTATGAACCGGCGTTAGCCCATAAAGCTCTTAACTCCCTGACTTTTTTCTGCGGCTGGAGTCTTGTCGTTAGAGATCGAACGCTCACTTCAGCCAAGGACTCTAAATACCAGCGTTAGAAAGATCCCATTGAAAAGATAGGAATACGCAATTGACGTAAGGGGATCTGCGGTATGGAAAAGTCGCGGCCTGGAAAGTGAGCGTTAGACCCTTTCCTGACTGACTCTAAATACCAGCGGGCGGCCAAAAGCAGCGTTAGGACCCCTTAACGCTGGTTTGGACGGCTAACGCAGAACTCTAAATCTAGGCGTTAATAAGTTCAAATTGTAAGCCAAATGTGTTTATCTATGTAAGAGTTAAAGGAATTAAAAAAAATGGGTTTATTTTAGAGATATTTTTTGGAAACTTAAAGGGACAGTCTACACTTTAGTCATCTTAAAGTATTAACTTATATTAAGCTGCAATTAGCCTCCTGCACCCTTTCTATATTATGCAGTAGAAACGGTAAAACAGTTATTTTGTAATGAATATGGTTTCTGACCAGTTTGAAATGACTGCCAAGCTCCACTCACTGATGACATCATGATATGGGCTGCATATTGCTTCCAATCACAAAAGGCTCACTAGTTTGATTCAACAGCTATTCAGCAGATTGCATAGATGCAGCCCATATATTTGATCTCATCAGTGGGGGTGCTGACATCCATTTCAAACTGGCTAGAAACAATATTAATTTCAAAATAACTTTTTTACTGTTCCTGCTGCATGATATAGAAAGGGTGTAGGAGGCTATTTGCAGCTTAATCTAAGGTAAGACTTTAAGATGACTAAGGTGTAGACTGTCCCTTTAACCTCCTATAATTAGTGATATAAATAAAGGTATATAAGGCTGATTTTAACATCAGACACTACACTATGCACCTGTAACTCCTTCAAAACCGGGACTTTCAGAGAAAAACTTGTTCAAAATACCAGATAAGTTTTAGCATTTTTGCTATCACTCCATTTAAACAGAAATAAAGCCTTGTTTTTTTTTTATTTACCTGTCAAAACTATATATAAATATTTTAAGAAGACAACCCAAGGCATTGATCTAGACCCATTTTGGTATATTTCATGCCACCATTTCACAGGCAAATGTAATCAAATGAAAAAAAAAAGTTTATTTTTTTCACAAATTTTGGTTTTCTCACTATAATTATTTACCTACTGCTTGCGCAATCATGGCAAAATGGTTGTAAAAGTTTCTCTGTGATCCCATTTGTTCACTAATAGCAGAAATATATGGCTTTGCCATTGCTTTTTGGTAATTAGAAAGCCGCTAATTGCAACTGTGCACCACACTTCTATTATTCCTGGCAGTGAAGGGGTTAATTAGGTTGCTTAATAGGTTAATTTTAGCTTTAGTGTAGAGATTACCCTCCCACCTGATACTTCCCAACCCCTGATCCCTACCTGATACCTCCCAAACAGCTCTCTTCCCTCCCACAACCCCCAATGGTCACCCCCATCTTAGGTACTGGCAGACAGTCTGTCAGTATGAAAATATAAGTTTTAAAAAAATATATATATATTTATTTTATTTTAATGTTTTCTGCAGTGTAGGATCCCCCCCCAACCTCCCTGATCCCCCCAAACAGCTCTCTAAACCTCCCCCTCCAACTAATAACCACCATCTTAGGTACTGGCAGCTCTCTGCTAGTACCTATAAACCATTTTTTTTTTAATTATTTATTTTATTATTTTCAGTAGCGTAGTGCCACCCCCCCCCCCCCACCGCGATCATTACTTAGGGCACCCCACACTCCCACATCCCTTTTTCTGTAGTGTAGCTGCCCCATCCCTCCCTGTCCCTTTATTTTATTTTTTTCTGTAGCATAGGGTCCTCCCACTCCCTTCCTCCTCCACTGTGGGCCGCCCACCATGTAGAGCTACATAGCACCAAAAATGCCTTGAAAACACAATTTTACAGTGTCCCTCTTATCTTCCCCTCTCTCACACACTTTTCCTTTCATTTCTAGCCTACCAGTCACACAGCGTGAAACCATCATTTCTCAGGTATACTTAATCTCATAAACATTATATAGCATATAACAATGTATACATTTTTTGATGATGCAGACATTTTCTATTGGCCAAACTCTGGATGCGTACAGCACATTTAGATCACTCCCGGGTATACTGGCATTATTTCTGCTCCATTACCCAGTGCCCAATGCACTGACATTATCTTTAAACTTTAATCCAACGTCCAGAGCTTCTGGTATTTTTGGTTCCTTCAAATATGCTGTTGAGCATGCTTCTGGCGGTGTATTTGTTAGTGAAATTCCTTGTCGACTGACATCAAGATCATCATATGGTGCCAAAATAGTCTGTTTTTGTTATCTTACTCATAAGTCTTTGTGCTGGACTACAGACAAACCATGTGATTGTGTGTTGCTGAGATAAACCAGATATATTGCTGAGTATGCTTGTTCAGCCTGTGCCAGAAGTCTCCTCACTGTTTTGCCTACAGACTCTGCTTTTCAATTACATTGCAGAGATTAAGTCTGCTGGTCCAGTTCCCTTTCTTTCATGAAATATTTAAATTAATCTGATGGAAACTGTGCTGCTTTGTCTGAGAATACACTCTCATGCTCTTCTTAAAATACTATTATAGGCAAAAAATGACATGCTCTAATTCATTACAAATTGTAATTTTAAGACTAGCAACCCTGCTTCTCAATGTGTTTAACTCCCACAAAGAGCATTGCTGGTCCCCAAGCGGACACAGACACTGATTTAATCAGCAGTGCTAGTCGCATGATCCAACTTTGTGACTAGGGCTGCTGATTGGATCAGTGGCAGTTTCCGCTAGGGGCTAGAAGAGTGCCTTTACGGGGGGTTTAACACATAGAGAGGCAGGGTCGCTAGTCTTGAGATTAAATGCTCAAATTAATTAAAATATGTACTTTTTTAAAACTATAATGGCCCTTCAAGCATCCTTCTAGGCCAATATGTAAGGATGTTTGACTTTTCTATAAAAACATGCTTAAAGAGTATTCCATCTAGTTTAGATTAGGGCCTCCATTTTGAATTACTTTCAAAAGTTGTATTTTGTGTCACATTCTGTGCTTGCTATGATGGGGCTACGGTTGATAGTCTTGGTCAATACCTACTTTCTTGTGATTGGCATATAAATCCTGATAACTGAGTCCACTATCAATAAATCTTTTCTTTGGTAATAGAAGATGGTAAACCTCGGTCTTAGGAACATATGATGCTGCATCTTTGGGACATTCAAAAATATTTGTTATCCTTTCCAAGGGTTTATGATCTGAGTGTTCTAAAATAACAGAAAGAAGACAAGAAGCGCCTCATAGGGTGAGTATGACTAAAGAATAGGTGACACTTTGCATGAAGACAAGTGGAAACTTACATTTAGAAGGGCACTACATGTAGTGCACGTGTCGCAGACTGGAGCACACCGGTCCCTTCAGCGAGACAAACCCAGGCACAGAAGCGGTCAAGAGGAAACAGCAGCAAACAGCAAACCGACACAACAATGTTGGTATCCTCGACCAGGTAGCACGGGAGTGGTGAGTGATGTAAAAATCACGTGATTAGCTCTGTCTGGACTTGGAAATTCCTCTGGTTCCCAGGATGCTAACTCATACGCCAAAGGGATGCATGTTAGCGAAGCACAAAGGATTACCACAGTTCCAGTGGAAAAAGACAAAGTTCCTTATTAAAAGCAACACATTTCTCGCTGGAGGGACCGGTGTACTCCAGTCTGCGACACTTGCACTACATGTAGTGCCCTTCTAAATGTGAGTTCCCACTTGTCTTCCTGCAAAGTGTCACCTATTGTTTAGTCATACCCACCCTATGAGGCACCTCTTGTCTTCTTTCTGTCGTTTTAGTCTTCGTGGGATTCAGGATCCCTTCATTGGAGCAATGACTCATTGGGTGGTCTACATATTATTGAACTGAATTTCACTTTCACAACTTTTTAATTTACTCCTATTATCTATGTTTTTTCGTTCTCTTGCTATCTTTATTTGAAAAGAAGGCATCTAAGCTAAGTAGTCAGCCAATTTTTGGTTCAGTACACTGGACAGTATTTGTTTATTGGTTGGTGAATTTATCCACCAATGAGCAAGAACAACCAAGGTTGTTCACTAAAAATGGGCCGGCATCTAAACTTACATTCTTGCTTTTCAAAATAAAGATACCAAGAGATTGAAGAAAATTTGGTAATAGGAGTAAAATATAAATTTGCTTAAAATTGCATGCTCTATCTAAATCATGAAAGAAAAAAATGTGGTTTCAGTGTCCCTTTAAGGCTTGCCGGAAACAGCAGTTATGAAGCAGCAGTCTAAAGACCGCTGCTTCATAACTTGTCCGCCTGCTCTAAGGCTGCGGACATCAATCCGCTTGATCCTATACGATTGGGCTGTTTGACTCCCCCTGCTAGAATCTGCAGGGGGGCGGCATTGCACAAGCAGTTCACCAGAACTGCTTGTGCAATGATAAATTCTGACAGCGTATGCTGTCGGCATTTATGGTTGTGCGGCAGACATGATACGCTAAATCGTATCATGTTCGCTCGCACATTAATAAATCGTCCCCATAGAGAATGTCAAATATGGACCCATTTCCAAATAACAATGCAACATGTTACAGCTAAACGCAAGTAGATAGATTTTAAAGATGTATAGAGAGATGATAAGACAAGGTGATAGTTTGCATATTCAACAACAGTCTTCATATTCGGGTGACTATATTGCCGCTTTAAAAAAGACACATATGAAAAATATGTAAGGGTTCTTATACAAAACATTTATTTAAACAGCCCTGAAAACAGCCCTGACATGTATTTTTCATATGTGTCCCTTTTTAAAGTGGCAATATGGTCACCCTACTACATATTCTTCAACCACTAATGGAATCTTCCTTCATATTTGTTTTTAATTTTTCCATTGCTGTCAAAGTTTGCTTGTTTTTTTTTTTTGTTCGTCTATTTTATTGCTGACATAAAAATGTAGACAGCTTTACATATCCCAATGTTTAACTTGGTCTTAGCCAACATGACAGATTGTAATTAACACTTTCCTTTTAACATTACATACAAAATGTCTATGAGGCAAACACAATTTATTTCCAATTTAGAAACCAGCAAGAATATCAAAGAACAAAGCCAAACACATTTTTAGGAAACAGTCAACATTTTTTTCTACAAAGATGAACTCTAACTAAGGGGTCCAACCCTATTTGCACAAATGAAAGATAAAACACACCTGCTGGCACTTTTGGCTGCTTGAATTTATAGGCTGTAGCTGAAGTATTTAATTAATTGCTTTTTTAGGACTCCAAGGCTCTATATCAGCATTTAAATTGAACTTATATTATTAATTTACACACAAAAAAAATATTTTGTTTCTTTGAATGTCCCTTTAAATTTTAAAAATTTCCCATAGGCACTTGAGAGAATGTTTTAGAATATTATTGCCAATTTGGGCACAACCTCTAAAAGGTTCTGAGCTTAAAGGGACATTTAACCCAGACATGTTCTTTCATGATTCAGATAGAGAATGCAATTTTAAACAACATTCCAATTAACTTCTATTATCTAATTTGCTTCATTCTTCAGATATCATTTGTGGAAGAAATAGCAATGCACAACGGTGAGCCAATCACACAAGGCATCTATATGCATCCACCAATCAGCAGCTACTGAGCCTATCTAGATATGCTTTTCAGCAAAGTATATCAAGAGAATGAAGCAAATTAGATAATAGAAGTAAATTAGAAAGTTTTTTTTAGAATTGCTTGTTCTATCTGAATCATGAAAGAAAACATTTGGGTTTCACGTCCCTTTAAAGTAAATTCTTAGTTCTTAGAATTTGTAAAATTGAGCAGTGTGTTGTTGAATGTTAAAATGCAATATCAAAAAAAGTATTTCTGAACTAAAGTTCATATGATTCACATTAGCAAAAGGCTTAAGCCTAAAACTCGGGGCTTTTTGTTTTAATATTTTTTTTTTATATTTTTTTTACATTCATCCAATTAAACCGAGAAATAAAAACATAAGCAGTTACTCTTGCATTCAAACTGCACATTGTGTCTAAATTATTCTGAAGGGCCACGTGACAAAATCGGATTAGGATAAAACAAAAAAAATGCAGATAAATTACCATTTTTGATCTGAGTTGATTTGATCCTCTTTTCCCAGTACAGTTCAACTGTCTTTTTTTTCACTGCATAACAAACATATTCTCAACTCCCTAATGTGCAGAAGGGATAGAGCGAATCTTCCATGTTCAGAGAGGAATAGTTGCCTCACAGAAAAAAAAAAGTCTTCAAAGAGCTTAAACAGAGACTGCCTGCAGCTGATCTGATTTGCGCCGTCTATTTAAAGATATTATTAAAGTGGTATTTGTGATCTTTTTCGTTTATCTATGTATATGTTTATTGTTTTGTTTTTCTGCAAGTTAACGCCACAATGGTACGTTAAGTTAGAACGAATGCTGTATACGTTTTATCTACTCATTAACACAAACGATTGTAAACAGAATTATAAAGGCAGATAATAAACAGAAATGAGGTTATTCTGCAGCACGGTGGTTGTCAGACTTCTGAGCATAGTTTAGTGTTTTCTATTCATGACTTTATATTACCAAATTACTCCCTGATGATGTCTCAGATGTGCTTTTGTCTGCAAATGAGAAGGCATAAAATACCAAGACATTAACGTTAAATTACAATCGTTAATGATGTAAATACGAAAATAATTACTCTATCATACCATCAATTGCTTTATGTTCATTACAGACGATCCTTTAAGGCCTTAATTTTCTTGTTATAACACTTTCCTCTATTTTTAGCGGATTATTTTATAGCCACAAAACAGTACTTTAGCATTATTCAGCAGTTACACAATTCATTTAATTCTGTTTAAAGCTTCATTGAAACTTCATCTGAACGAAAGATAATGTATATACAACTATGCAGTATGGGGGAATATTTTACTTGGTTGCCAATTTCAAAGCGAAAGACTGCAGGAAGATAAGAAAAATGCATATTTAAGCAATATTATTGTGATAAATGTTCCTTCTGTTAGTATTTGATACATTTATTAAAGTTAGGAACCAGCAAATATACAGTGGTGTCACATTTTTATAAGCCAACCAAGGGAATTTGTGTACAAATGTAATAAAAATCCCAAAATGTTTAAAGCTACAAGTAAAATTGCACTAGTCATGGTTCCAATGAATTATCAAGTCTTGCCTTCTGTTTTACAAAATACCCGATCCTCTGTCTAAACCATCACAATATAAAACTGCCACCATAATAAGTAAATAAAACAAAAAAGTTTAAAATACTGCTGCAAATTCCTTCTTTATCTTAAAAGCATGTAGCAATAAAAGGACAATTATAAAAAAAATGGAGTAATAATTCAAAGGAAATAACTCTAGACATTAGTAAGGTTCTACTGCAAACAAACCGCTAGATTTAGAGTTCTGCGGCCAAAGGGGTGCGTTAGCTACGCGTGTTTTTTTTCCCCTGCACATTTTAAATACCGCTGGTATTTAGAGTTCACAAAAGGGCTGCGTTAGGCTCCAAAAAGGGAGCGTAGAGCATATTTACCGCCACTGCAACTCTAAATACCAGCGTTGCTTACGGACGCGGCCAGCTTCAAAAACGTGCTCGTGCACGATTCCCCCATAGGAAACAATGGGGCCGTTTGAGCTTCAAAAAAATCTAACACCTGCAAAAAAGCAGCGTTCAGCTCCTAACGCAGCCCCATTGTTTCCTATGGGGAAACACTTCCTAAGTCTGCACCTAACACCATAACATGTACCCCGAGTCTAAACACCCCTAATCTTACACTTATTAACCCCTAATCTGCCACCCCCGCTATCGCTGACCCCTGCATATTTTTATTAACCCCTAATCTGCCGCTCCGTACACCGCCGCAACCTACATTATCCCTATGTACCCCTAATCTGCTGCCCCTAACACCGCCGACCCCTATATTATATTTATTAACCCCTAATCTGCCGCCCCCAACGTCGCCGCCACCTATCTACAATTATTAACTCCTAATCTGCCGACCGGACCTCACTGCTACTATAATAAAGTTATTAAACCCTAATCCTCCTCACTCCCACTTCAATAACCCTATAATAAATAGTATTAACCCCTAATCTGCCCTCCCTAACATCACCGACACCTAACTTCACGTATTAACCCCTAATCTGCCGACCGGACCTCACCGCTACTCTAATAAATGTATTAAGCCCTAAAGCTAAGTCTAACCCTAACACTAACACCCCCCTAAGTTAAATATAATTTTTATCTAACGAAATAAATTAACTCTTATTAAATAAATTATTCCTATTTAAAGCAAAATACTTACCTGTAAAATAAAACCTAATATAGCTACAATATAAATTATAATTATATTGTAGCTATTTTAGGATTAATATTTATTTTACAGGTAACTTTGTATTTATTTTAACCAGGTACAATAGCTATTAAATAGTTAATAACTATTTAATAGCTACCTAGTTAAAATAATTACAAAATTACCTGTAAAATAAATCCTAACCTAAGTTACAATTAAACCTAACACTACCCTATCAATAAATAAATTAAATAAAATACCTACAATTATCTACAATTAAACCTAACACTACACTATCAATAAATTAATTACATACAAATACCTATAAATAAATACAATTAAATTAACTAACTAAAGTACAAAAAATAAAAAAAGAACTGTTACAAAAAATAAAAAAATAATTTACAAACATTATAAAAATATGACAACAATTTTAAGCTAATTACACCTACTCTAAGCCCACTAATAAAATAACAAAGCCCCCCAAAATAAAAAACAAAATTTATGTAAGAACTTACCTTTTAAATTCATTTCTTTCATATTAGCAAGAGTCCATGAGCTAGTGACGTATGGGATATACATTCCTACCAGGAGAGGCAAAGTTTCCCAAACCTCAAAATGCCTATAAATACACCCCTCACCACACCCACAAATCAGTTTAACGAATAGCCAAGAAGTGGGGTGATAAGAAAAAAGTGTGAAGCATAAATATAAGGAATTGGAATAATTGTGCTTTATACAAAAAAATCATAACCACCACAAAAAAGGGTGGGCCTCATGGACTCTTGCTAATATGAAAGAAATGAATTTATCAGGTAAGTTCTTACATAAATTATGTTTTCTTTCATGTAATTAGCAAGAGTCCATGAGCTAGTGACGTATGGGATAATGACTACCCAAGATGTGGATCTTCCATGCAAGAGTCACTAGAGAGGGAGGGATAAAATAAAGACAGACAATTCCGCTGAAAATAATCCACACCCAAAACAAAGTTTAAATCTTATAAAACTGAAATTATAAGCAGAAGAATCAAACTGAAACAGCTGCCTGAAGAACTTTTCTACCAAAAACTGCTTCAGAAGAAGAAAACACATCAAAATGATAGAATTTAGTAAAAGTATGCAAAGAAGACCAAGTTGCTGCTTTGCAAATCTGATCAACCGAAGCTTCATTCCTAAACGCCCAGGAAGTAGAAACTGACCTAGTAGAATGAGCTGTAATCCTTTGAGGCGGAGTTTTACCCGACTCGACATAAGCATGATGAATTAAAGATTTCAACCAAGATGCCAAAGAAATGGCAGAAGCCTTCTGACCTTTCCTAGAACCGGAAAAGATAACAAATAGACTAGAAGTCTTTCGGAAATTCTTAGTAGCTTCAACATAATATTTCAAAGCTCTAACTACATCCAAAGAATGCAATGATTTCTCCTTAGAATTCTTAGGATTAGGACATAATGAAGGAACCACAATTTCTCTACTAATGTTGTTAGAATTCACAACCTTAGGTAAAAATTTAAAAGAAGTTCGCAACACCGCCTTATCCTGATGAAAATCAGAAAAGGAGACTCACAAGAAAGAGCAGATAATTCAGAAACTCTTCTGGCAGAAGAGATGGCCAAAAGGAACAAAACTTTCCAAGAAAGTAATTTAATGTCCAAAGAATGCATAGGTTCAAACGGAGGAGCTTGAAGAGCCCCCAGAACCAAATTCAAACTCCAAGGAGGAGAAATTGACTTAATGACAGGTTTTATATGAACCAAAGCTTGTACAAAACAATGAATATCAGGAAGATTAGCAATCTTTCTGTGAAAAAGAACAGAAAGAGCAGAGATTTGTCCTTTCAAGGAACTTGCAGACAAACCTTTGTCCAAACCATCCTGAAGAAACTGTAAAATTCTCGGAATTCTAAAAGAATGCCAGGAAAAATGATGAGAAAGACACCAAGAAATATAAGTCTTCCAGACTCTATAATATATCTCCCTAGATACGGATTTACGAGCCTGTAACATAGTATTAATCACAGAGTCAGAGAAACCTCTTTGACTAAGAATCAAGCGTTCAATCTCCATACCTTTAAATTTAAGGATTTGAGATCCTGATGGAAAAAAGGACCTTGTGACAGAAGGTCTCGTCTTAACGGAAGAGTCCACGGTTGTCAAGAGGCCATCCGGACAAGATCCGCATACCAAAACCTGTGAGGCCATGCTGGAACCACCAGCAGAACAAACGAGCATTCCTTCAGAATCTTGGAGATTACTCTTGGAAGAAGAACTAGAGGCGGAAAGATATAGGCAGGATGATACTTCCAAGGAAGTGACAACGCATCCACTGCTTCCGCTTGAGGATCCCTGGATCTGGACAGATACCTGGGAAGTTTCTTGTTTAGATGAGAAGCCATCAGATCTATTTCTGGAAGACCCCACATTTGAACAATCTGAAGAAATACCTCTGGGTGAAGAGACCATTCGCCCGGATGTAACGTTTGGCGACTGAGATAATCCGCTTCCCAATTGTCTATACCTGGGATATGAACCGCAGAAACTAGACAGGAGCTGGATTCCGCCCATACCAGAATTTGAGATACTTCTTTCATAGCCAGAGGACTGTGAGTCCCTCCTTGATGATTGATGTATGCCACAGTTGTGACATTGTCTGTCTGAAAACAAATGAACGATTCTCTCTTTAGAAGAGGCCAAGACTGAAGAGCTCTGAAAATTGCACGGAGTTCCAAAATATTGATCGGTAATCTCACCTCCTGAGATTCCCAAACCCCTTGTGCTGTCAGAGACCCCCACACAGCTCCCCAACCTGTAAGACTTGCATCTGTTGAAATTACAGTCCAGGTCGGAAGAACAAAAGAAGCCCCCTGAACTAAACGATGGTGATCTGTCCACCACGTCAAAGAGTGTCGTACAATCGGTTTTAAAGATATTAATTGCGATATCTTTGCGTAATCCCTGCACCACTGGTTCAGCATACAGAGCTGAAGAGGCCGCATGTGAAAACGAGCAAAGGGGATCGCGTCCGATGCAGCAGTCATAAGACCTAGAATTTCCATGCATAAGGCTACCGAAGGGAATGATTGTGACTGAAGGTTTCGACAAGCTGATATCAATTTTAGACGTCTCTTGTCTGTCAAAGATAGAGTCATGGACACTGAATCTATCTGGAAACCTAAAAAGGTTACTTGTGTCTGAGGAATCAATGAACTTTTTGGTAAATTGATCCTCCAACCATGATGTTGAAGAAACAACACAAGTCGATTCGTATGAGATTCTGCTAAATGTGAAGACTGAGCAAGTACCAAGATATCGTCCAAATAAGGAAATACCACAATACCCTGTTCTCTGATTACAGACAGAAGGGCACCGAGAACCTTCGTAAAATTCTTGGAGCTGTAGCTAGGCCAAACGGCAGAGCCACAAACTGGTAATGCTTGTCTAGGAAAGAGAATCTCAGAAACTGATAGTGATCTGGATGAATCGGAATATGCAGATATGCATCCTGTAAATCTATTGTAGACATATAATGCCCTTGCTGAACAAAAGGCAGGACAGTCCTTATAGTTACCATTTTGAATGTTGGTATCCTTACATAACGATTCAATATTTTTAGATCCAGAACTGGTCTGAAGGAATTCTCCTTCTTTGGTACAATGAAGAGATTTGAATAAAACCCCAGTCCCTGTTTCAGAACTGGAACTGGCATAATTACTCCAGCCAACTCTAGTTCTGAAACACATTTCAGAAATGCTTGAGCCTTAGCTGGGTTTACTGGGACACGGGAAAGAAAAAATCTCTTTGCAGGAGGCCTTATCTTGAAGCCAATTCTGTACCCTTCTGAAACAATGTTCTGAATCCAAAGATTGTGAACGGAATTGATCCAAATTTCTTTGAAAAAACGTAATCTGCCCCCTACCAGCTGAGCTGGAATGAGGGCCGCACCTTCATGTGGACTTAGGAGCTGGCTTTGATTTTCTAAAAGGCTTGGATTTATTCCAGACTGGAGATGGTTTCCAAACTGATACCGCTCCTGAGGATGAAGGATCAGGTTTTTGTTCCTTGTTGTGACGAAAGGAACGAAAACGATTATTAGACCTAAATTTACCTTTAGATTTTTTATCCTGTGGTAAAAAAGTTCCTTTCCCTCCAGTAACAGTTGAGATAATAGAATCCAACTGAGAACCAAACAATTTATTACCCTGGAAAGAAAGGGAAAGCAGAGTAGACTTAGAAGACAATATCAGCATTCCAAGTTTTTAAGCCATAAAGCTCTTCTAGCTAAAATAGCTAGAGACATATACCTGACATCAACTCTAATGATATCAAAGATGGCATCACAAATAAAATTATTAGCATGTTGAAGAAGAATAATAATGCTATGAGAATTATGATCTGTTACTTGTTGCGCTAAAGCTTCTAACCAAAAAGTTGAAGCTGCCGCAACATCCGCTAAGGATATAGCAGGTCTAAGAAGATTACCTGAACACAAGTAAGCTTTTCTTAGAAAGGATTCAATTTTCCTATCTAAAGGATCCTTAAAGGAAGTACCATCTGCTGTAGGAATAGTAGTACGCTTAGCAAGAGTAGAGACAGCCCCATCAACCTTAGGGATTTTGTCCCAAAACTCTAATCTGTCAGATGGCACAGGATATAATTGCTTAAAACGTTTAGAAGGAGTAAATGAATTACCCAAATTATTCCATTAACTGGAAATTACTTCAGAAATAGCACTAGGGACAGGAAAAACTTCTGGAATAACTACAGGAGATTTAAAAACCTTATCTAAACGTTTAGATTTAGTATCAAGAGGACCAGAATCCTCAATTTCTAATGCAATTAGGACTTCTTTAAGTAAAGAACGAATAAATTCCATTTTAAATAAATATGAAGATTTATCAGCATCAACCTCTGAGACAGAATCCTCTGAACCAGAAGAACCATTATCAGAATCAGAATGATGATGTTCATTTAAAAATTCATCTGAAAAATGAGAAGTTTTAAAAGACTTTTTACGTTTACTAGAAGGAGGAATAACAGACATAGCCTTCTTAATGGATTTAGAAACAAAATCTCTTATGTTATCAGGAACACTCTGAGTATTAGATGTTGACGGAACAGCAACAGGTAATGTAACAGTACTAAAGGAAATATTATCTGCATTAACAAGTTTGTCATGACAAACAGTACAAACAACAGCTGGAGGAACAGATACCATAAGTTTACAGCAGATACACTTAGCTTTGGTAGCTCCAGCACCAGGCAGCGATTTTCCAGAAGTATCTTCTGACTCAGTTTCAACGTGGGACATCTTGCAATATGTAATAGAAAAAACAACATATAAAGCAAAATTGATCAAATTCCTTAAATGACAGTTTCAGGAATAGGAAAAAAATGCCAGTGAACAAGCTTCTAGCAACCAGAAGCAATAAATAATGAGACTTAAATAATGTGGAGACAATAGTGACGCCCATATTTTTTTAGCGCCCACATTATTTGGCGCCTAAATGCTTTTGGCGCCAAAAATGACGCCACATCCGGAACGCCGACACTTTTGGCGCAAAAGAACTTCAAAAATGACGCAACTTCCGGCGACACGTATGATGCCGGAAACAGAAAAAAAAATGTTTGCGCCAAAAAAGTCCGCGCCAAGAATGACGCAATAAAATGAAGCATTTTCAGCCCCCGCGAGCCTAACAGCCCACAGGGAAAAAGTCAAATTTTAAGGTAAGAAAAAAATTGATTTATTCATATGCATTATCCCAAATATGAAACTGACTGTCTGAAATAAGGAATGTTGAACATCCTGAGTCAAGGCAAATAAATGTTTGAATACATATATTTAGAACTTTATAAAAAAGTGCCCAACCATAGCTTAGAGTGTCACAGAAAATAAGACTTACTTACCCCAGGACACTCATCTACATGTTGTAGAAAGCCAAACCAGTACTGAAACGAAAATCAGCAGAGGTAATGGTGTATAAATAAGAGTATATCGTCGATCTGAAAAGGGAGGTAAGAGATGAATCTCTACGACCGATAACAGAGAACCTATGAAATAGACCCCGTAGAAGGAGATCATTGAATTCAAATAGGCAATACTCTCCTCACATCCCTCTGACATTCACTGCACGCTGAGAGGAAAACCGGGCTCCAACCTGCTGCGGAGCGCATATCAACGTAGAATCTAGCACAAACTTACTTCACCACCTCCATAGGAGGCAAAGTTTGTAAAACTGATTTGTGGGTGTGGTGAGGGGTGTATTTATAGGCATTTTGAGGTTTGGGAAACTTTGCCCCTCCTGGTAGGAATGTATATCCCATACGTCACTAGCTCATGGACTCTTGCTAATTACATGAAAGAAAAATGCCCTACCCTATTCTAAAATAAAAATAGAAAAGCTCTTTTACCTTACCAGCCCTTAAAAGGGCCTTTTGCAGGGCATGCCCCAAAGGCTCTTTTGCCTGTAAAAAAAACATACAATACCCCCCAACATTACAACCCACCACCCACATACCCCTAATCTAACCCAAACCCCCCTTAAATAAACCTAACACTAAGCCCCTGAAGATCTCCATACCTTATCTTCACCACGCCGGGTATCACCGATCCGTCCAGAAGAGGCTCTGAAATCTTCACCCAAGCCCAAGCGGGGGCTGAAGAGGTCCATCATCGGGCTGAAGAGATCCATCATCCGGCTGAAGTCTTGATCCAAGCGGGGGCTGAGGAGATCCATCATCCGGCTGAAGTCTTGATCCAAGCGGGGGGCTGAAGAGATCCATCATCCGGCTGAAGTCTTCTATCAAGCGGCATCTTCAATCTTCTTTCTTCCGGATCCATCTTCATCCCGCCGACGCGGAACATTCCATCCTGGCCGACGACTTCCGACGAATGACGGTTCCTTTAAGGGACGTCATCAAAGATGGCGTCCCTCGAATTCCGATTGGCTGATAGGATTCTATCAGCCAATCGGAATTAAGGTAGGAAAATTCTGATTGGCTGATGGAATCAGCCAATCAGATTCAAGTTCAATCCGATTGGCTGATCCAATCAGCCAATCAGATTGAACTCGCATTCTATTGGCTGATCGGAACAGCCAATAGAATGCGAGCTCAATCTGATTGGCTGATTCCATCAGCCAATCAGAATTTTCCTACCTTAATTCCGATTGACTGATAGAATCCTATCAGCCAATCAGAATTCGATTGACGCCATCTTGGATGACGTCATTTAAAGGAACCGTCATTCGTCGGGAAGTTGTCGGCCAGGATGGATGTTCCGCGTCTGCGGGATGAAGATGGATCCGGAAGAAAGAAGATTGAAGATGCGCTTGATAGAAGATAATTTTTTGTAACTTAGTTCTTTTTTTATTTTTTGTACTTTAGTTAGTTTATTTCATTGTATTTATTTGTAGGTATTTGTATGTAATTAATTTATTGATAGTGTAGTGTTAGGTTTAATTGTAAATAATTGTAGGTATTTTATTTTATTTATTTATGATAGTGTAGTGTTAGGTTTAATTGTAACTTAGGTTAGGATTTATTTTACAGGTAATTTTGTAATTATTTTAACTAGATAGCTATTAAATAGTTAATAACTATTTAATAGCTATTGTACCTGGTTAAAATAAATACAAAGTTACCTGTAAAATAAATATTAATCCTAAAATAGCTACAATATAATTATAATTTATATTGTAGCTATATTAGGGTTTATTTTACAGGTAAGTATTTAGCTTTAAATAGGAATAATTTATTTAATAAGAGTTAATTTATTTCGTTAGATAAAAATTATATTTAACTTAGGGGGGTGTTAGTGTTAGGGTTAGACTTAGCTTTAGGGCTTAATAAATTTATTAGAGTAGCGGTGAGGTCCGGTCGGCAGATTAGGGGTTAATACTTGAAGTTAGGTGTCGGTGATGTTAGGGAGGGCAGATTAGGGGTTAATACTATTTATTATAGGGTTATTGAGGCGGGAGTGAGGCGGATTAGGGGTTAATAACTTTATTATAGTAGCGGTGAGGTCCGGTCAGCAGATTAGGGGTTAATAATTGTAGGTAGGGGGCGGCGACGTTGGGGACGGCAGAATAGGGGTCGGCGGTGTTAGGGGCAGCAGATTAGGGGTACATAGGGATAATGTAGGTTGCGGCGGTGTGCGGTCGGCAGATTAGGGGTTACAAAAATTTATTAGAGTGGCGACGATGTGGGGAGGCCTCGGTTTAGGGATACATAGGTAGTTTATGGGTGTTAGTGTACTTTAGAGCACAGTAGTTAAGAGCTTTATGAACCGGCGTTAGCCCAGAAAGCTCTTAACTCCTGGCTTTTCTCTGTGGCTGGAGTCTTGTCGTCAGATTTCTAACGCTCACTTCAGCCAAGACTCTAAATACCGGCGTTAGGAAGATCCCATTGAAAAGATAGGATACGCAAATGGCGTAGGGGGATCTGCGGTATGGAAAAGTCGCGGCTGCAAAGTGAGCGTTAGACCCTTTCCTGACTGACACTAAATACCAGCGGGCGGCCAAAACCAGTATTAGGAGCCTCTAACGCTAGTTTTGATGGCTAACGCAGAACTCTAAATCTAGGCGAAAATCTGGTATACATATGTGTTATTTTGCTTTTTTTAAATATTTTTTTTATATTATTTACTAACACCAGTGGGAGCTGATCTTACAACACATCATCAGATGGATTGAGAAATCAATCCTGTTATATAATAGATATATTTTGTGACTTAATAAATCTAAATCATTTAAAGTTTACGTTTTCACAAAAAAATATGAAAATACAACAAAGCAATGGCAACTGAAGATAATGTCAAGATGTGAATTATTTTTTTTTTTTTAGTATGGCAACAAGCCTGGGGTATTAGCCAGTAATCTATTTGCATAATGTTCAAGATACTATAGTTAATCACTGTGGCTTAATAGAAATTCTAAGTGTAAGAGAATAAACACATTGCTCATTCTTTTTTGCATTAACTCAATACATGTTCACAACTCAATTTCCAACTTCAGGATTAAAGGGACACTAAACCCAATTTTTTGTCTTTTATGATTCAGATAGAACATGCAATTTTAAGCAACTTTCTAATTTACTCAAATTTTCAAAGTTTCTTTGTTCTCTTGCTATCTTTATTTAAAAATCAGGAATATAAAGCTTAGCAGACAGCCCATTTTAGGTTCAGCACCCTGGATAGTGCTTGCTTGTTGGTGGCTACATTTAGTAAACCAATAAGCAAGCGTAACCCAGGTTCTAAACTAAAAATGGGCCAGCTCCTAAGCTTTAATTTTATTTCTGCTTTTTAAAAAAAAAAAAAGATAGCAAGAGAACGAACAAAAATTGATAATATGAGTAAATTAGAAAGTTGATTCAAATTGCATGCTCTATCTGAATCATTAACCCTTTCCGGTCCTATGTCGGAATATATCCGACAAAGGGTTTTACCGTTTGCGGTCCAATGTCGGATATATTCCGACATAGAACCGGAAAGGTGACGAAGTTCCCAGTTACATTACCAGTGATCAGTGCACAGCTAGGCTAGATGTGGCACTGTTCACTAGTACTAGACTGATGCTGCAGGAAGCGGAATGACCTAGACAGCACTGGCCAGGAGCTATCAGATTCCCCGCTGTCCTGGCTGATTGGGGAGAAATGAGAGGCCTGGAGGGAGAGAGGAGCCTGACAGCACAACCCTGATGTGTGCAAGGGATCTGGATAAGCTGAGCGGCTGAGCCTAATAATCTGCTGTCAGTCTGTGGATATATATATATGTAGAAATCTTTAGGTTAATAAGCACTCTCACCAAACTGGTCAATATATATATATGTTAGAAGCAAGAAAAATCACCAGCGCTAGACCTTTGTAGAATTTCTGTTTTTTAAACTGTATTTGAAAGGCTCTGTTGCTCTGGAGTGTTCTTGTATTTGTATAGATAGGAATCCCTGATTTTTACTGTAAGTGTATTTCTAGTACAAATAAAGTAATAGAAGTTTGTCTATTCAGTGTACCATATACATTATACAATATACAACAAACTCTAATCCACCAAATTGAAATAGCGTACTGCTTAGTATTGACACAGTGTACCCCTGTCACTGTTAGAAATATTAGTTGAAAAGCAATCAATATTGGTTAAAAGGCGCTCTGCTATAATCAGACTGATACATGAAAAAAATCCTTAATAAAGTTAAACAGTTCTTAAATAATAGCTGTATGCAGTTCTTATTGGTTTCTTGTGTAGAAAGCTTCTTGTGTGTTGAAAATAATTTTTTGATTTTTTTTTCTGCTTACCAACTCAGACCTCAATCATATGAGGTAAGATATCAGCTCTGTATATGTAGAGATGATTCAATCTTCTTTCCCCACAGTGGTGTCCTTAAGAATTCTTGATCTACTTCTTATTCCATTAGTTTGGATGAGCCTTTATATTCAATGGTAACCCTGGACTCTCTGGTGGTGGTGAGAATCGTTTTCCCTCAGGTGTATAAAGAGCAGTAGGCAAGTATTCCCTTTTCTAGTAGATATTCAAACACGTGAAGTGGTTCTTGTCTGGTTCACACTCTGTATGAGGCTTTGTAGGCCTTAAACAGGAAGGACTTGCTACACAGATGCAGAGTGTGAATCAGACAAGAACCACTTCAAGTGTTTGAATATCTACTAGAAAGTATCCTTGCCAACTGCTCTTCATACACCTGAGGGAAAAAGATTCTCACCATTGTATCCTGAATCATGGCATTTTCAGCCATTATTTTCTAAACAGTAAGATTGTCTTGAAAAAAGGCTGTCTAGAACAGCCGAAACGTCCACTTTGCTATGTTGTGAAAGACATAAATAAAAATAAATATTTTTAGAAAAGACCTGTGATAGCCCTCCCCACTTATTCCACTGCATATCCCTGATTTGAGGAGTCACCTGGGAAATTCATTGATTAACAGGGAGTGAGTGCATGTCTCTTTTAGATGATATATATATATATATATATATATATATATATATATAAACACACAGAGAAAACCCAGCACTCACTTACAAGCTCTCAGCTAAGATTTAAAAGCAAAAATGGAAAGGTTAGTCACCGCATCTGGCCAAATGGGACAAGCTCAGGTACCATGTCAAGGTCCCTTTCCAATACCTGAGACCCTAAAACAGCCACACAATGCAAGCTTTCAAATCCAAACAAACTGAAAACAAAAAAAGGGTGCACAGGAATATGTAATCACCCCTAGACATATCCAAAACACGGAAGGGAACTGCACTCTCATACCGGACCGGGTACACATCCTATGGCCCTGCAACATGCTCAGCCCTGGGTGCCACTGGCACTCACAGATAGCTGTGCTGTCCCCAGAGCCACAAGCAGTTAACCCCAGACAGGTCTGGGTGCAAGAACCATAGGGAAAATTACAAAACAAATTAATACAACACACAGAGAAAACCCAGCACTCACAAGCTCTCAGCTAAGATTTAAAAGCAAAAATGGAAAGGTTAGTCACCGCATCTGGCCAAATGGACAAGCTCAGGTAGCAAGTCAAGGTCCTTTCCAATACCTGAGACCCTAAAACAGCCACACAATGCAAGCTTTCAAATCCAAACAAACTGAAAACAAAAAAACGGTGCACAGGAATATGTAATCACCCTAGACATATACAAAACACGGAAGGGAACTGCACTCTCATACCGGACCGGGTACACATCCTATGGCCCTGCAACCATGCTTGTATATGTCTAGGGTGATTAAATATTCCTGTGCACCCTTTTTTGTTTTCAGTTTGTTTGGATTTGAAAGCTTGCATTGTGTGGCTGTTTTAGGGTCTCAGGTATTGGAAAGGACCTTGACGTGATACCTGAGCTTGTCCCATTTGGCCAGATGCGGTGACTAACCTTTCCATTTTTGCTTTTAAATCTTAGCTGAGAGCTTGTGAGTGCTGGGTTTTCTCTGTGTGTTGTATTAATTTGTTTTGTAATTTCCCTATGGTTCTTGCACCCAGACCTGTCTGGGGTTAACTGCTTGTGGCTCTGGGGAAAGCACAGCTTCCTGTGAGTGCCAGTGGCACCCAGGGCTGAGCATGTTGCAGGGCCATAGGATGTGTACCCGGTCCGGTATGAGAGTGCAGTTCCCTTCCGTGTTTTTTATATATATATAAAAAAGTACCAGCTGTTAAAAGGGAAATAATAGAGGTTGAGTGACAGGCACGCAAAAAATGCCTGTTGCATTACCTGGTGCATGGTGGGTAATGGAAGAGAATTTGAAAAACAAATGTCTGTGTCTGGTGTTCACGGCTTACCCCAGGAAAGAATCGATGCCCTAGACCTGGTTTCTAGGATGGACCGATAAAGTCAGTGGTGAGTTGAACATAAAGCACCGGAGTATCCCATGACAATATCGCTTACCTATCCGGAGGAGCAAGGTCTGTGTGACGGACTAGCTGCAGCGGAGGAAGCTAATCTTGGGGATAAAAAGCTGTGAATGGCCAGCTACTGAGGTGAACTGTGAGTAATTTACTGGATCAATAGCCGCTGTTTAAGCCACTGTGAAGTTAGGGGAAGTGCCGCTTCACCTGAATGAACGGTGTGTATTCTCTGCTTCGCTTTTTGCTTTACAATGGATGAACTTAAACAATTATATTAACAATTAACAAGTTTCATTTCTGCTTGCATTGGAAATTTGGCAACTAACCTGCATACTTACAGCAATTGATTGGTGTGTTTGGAATATTTTCTTGTTATATTGTTGCATGCGAAGATTAAGGAGCCTTCCATGTTATAATTTAGGGAACTATAGCAGTACCACAGTACTCTTTTGTATGATCTTTTTCGCTTGTCTGTTTGGTGTATTATAATTTAGATTACATCTTTATAACCAGACAGAAACTATTCTGTTTTTTATTAGTTAATAAACTTAGTGTGTTGTGCTGCATTCAGATTTTTGGTATACTTGTTGCCTGTGAACTTTATTGATTTTGGGACATGAGTCTGTGCTGGATTAAGGGTATTTTCTAACACTATTCTTTTTGTTTTTCATATATATATATATATATATATATATATGTAAATATATATATATATATATATATACAGCATGAAGCAGGTGCACTCTCACAAACAGTTCTCCAGGTGCCAGGGTGCCTTAGAGTAGGATTAGGTATAGAGAACAGTAACAGCACTCTCTGGACTTAAATGCAAATAATCATTTATTTGGTAACGTTTCAGGGAATGCTTCCATTCATCAGTCTGATGAAGGGGAGCATTCCCCCAAAACCCGTTACCAAATAAATTGATTATTTTGCATTAAGTCAGAGTGTGCTGTTTTATGTTCTCCCACTCTCTCTCTCTCTTATATTATATATACAATGTGACACATCACTTTCCCATCTGTATCCCCTAAGGCTGATGGTAAAAATAAATAAGACCTTCTGGCGCACTTATATAAAAATAAATAGTACCAGAAAAGGGTTAAAGAAAAAAAAAATTGTGATTAGTATCCCTTTAAGCGCTAAACAAACTATATATTTGAAAAAAAAATCAAAACTACTCCAGTTTTATGCAAACCAGAAACCGAAGGAAGCTATGCCATCTCGGCACTAAAGTCTTGTTCAATAGTCTAATTAATCATTTATTTAATACAAAAACACAACTGTTTGTTTCATATTGATAGTATTTACAAAGTGGCATTGCTAATTTAAAAACTACCAATTATTAAAAAACTCTAAATGATCTAATAAAATTTTACGATTAATCTGAATTTAGTTATATATACATTTTTTTTAGACATGTCTTGTAGTTGTCAAGATTAAATATGGTTAAGTGAATCATTAATAGAGATTTCTCCCTGAGGTGGAAGTTTAGCTGATCTAGAGAGGCATCCCTGCAGACTTCAGTAGCTGCAGCAATGACCCCTGTCAAGTTCTGTTCTATGGACAAAGCACTTTTGCTGTCCCAAACCAAGTTAGTATCAATCTAAATGCAGTATATTTATACAGTCTAACTAAAACAGAAACACTGCTGTGTCACGATTCCATTAACAAAAACATAAAGGATGTCCTGTAAGCCATTTAGACACTACTGTGTTTAAAATCATTAGAAAGGTTGATGCTATGGTGACTTGGGGGATGGGTACCAGAATGACCCGCCTGTTGTAATCGCTACAACTAATACACTAATACAATTAAAGGATCGGAAACATTGGGGTCAAAGAGGGCATAGTGACCCAGCTCTGGCATTACTCACTATATATGGCTGGGTTTATTTATAACAAACAACAGATAATCAGCAATGCAGGGAATCACCAATCTAATATATGCATAGTTGCAATAAACATAATTAAACACAATTTTTTTTTTCTAGAGAATCCAATACTTTAATCACTCTACTCAGTACACATAACATTAGTATAATCACTGAATCGGCTTTTATTGACAGGTGTTAAAAATCATCAAGGCAGGTAGAGGGGCAGTAGCCATAACTATAACTTTGGGCTCCTTAAATTCAAACAGTTTATCTTATTTGCAAATGCCTGCAATTAATATATATATACAGTATATATACTATTATAGCCATAGGCATACTTTTTGTTAAAGCCTCAACTTTATAGTTAACAAAGTGCAAGCATCAATGCCCTGAGCAAGAGGTATATTAGATACCACATGCAGTGCCCAATAGAATCTCACACCCACTGCAAAAGTATCACACCTACATATTTTATTTCAGTCCCTATCATGCACGTGGCTCCCAGATCTCGAGAGAAAGAGAAGGATCAAATGTAGACTTTATGAAAAGTAACAGGTACCTGGAATTCCCCCACGCGTGTCCCCACTGTTGCACATAAACTACAATTAGAGCACCAGCAAACAGACAAGACAAAGACATCACATGCACGTCAATCAATTACTTGCAGCCTTCTGCCCTCAACCAAGGCAATGGGCTTAGTACTGGAGAGATCACATGACCTATGTGTTTGTACGCTGAGTGCCATCACCTCCCCCTGCTGCAGCACTGTCGTCAACAGTACTTCCTTTACCTTGCGTGTCAGTCATGCAACCTCTGCTCCTAGCAGTCACGGAGAGCGTTTAACACCCAGGATGCTGAATCATACATCATGTATGTGGTTTGCATTCTATTTCTATCCATGAGGGTACTCCTGTTTTCCAATATTTTCCTATACATGTTCTAGTGATTGTACACAATATTCTAATAAAATTGTTTATAGCTTTATTGAATTTCCTATTTTGTTTGTGCAATAACGCCTGTGCCATAGTTGGTTGCAGTGTGTCCACCAGCAGTGTACTAAGCAGATTTGACACAGAATGATAGACCCCCCTGTCCTCCTTACACTCCCACCACATATACTTGTAGTTACCCACTTTTTTTTTTTTTTAAAGGGACAGTCTTCTTGAAAACTATTATTGTTTAAAAGATAGATAATCTCTTTATTACCCACCCCACAGTTTTGCATAACCAGTAGGGTTATATTAATACACTTTTTACCTCTGTGATTACCTTGTATAAAAGCAAACTGCCCCCTTTTTCAGTTATTTTGACAGACTTGTATTTTAACCAATCAGTGCTGACTCATAAATAACTCCACAGGAGTGAGCACAATGTTATTTATATGACACACATGATCTAGCACTGTCCAACTGTGAAAAACTTTCAAATGCACTTTGATAAGAGGCACCTTCAACGGCTTAGAAATCTGTTATGAGCCTACCTATGGTTAGCTTTCAACAAAGAATACCAAGTGAATAAAGCAAATTTGATAATAAAAGTAAATTTGGAACGTTTATTAAAATTGCATGCTCCATCAGAATCATGAAAGTTTTATTTTGACTGTCCCTTTAAGTCTCAAATCAATTAACTATTACCTAGATTACGAGTTATGCGCGCTATAGGGAATTTAACGAACGCAACAAAAGTTGCGTTATTTCACCCTGTATAGCGCAGCCATTAAAAGTTTTCCAAAAGCTGGCTTGTGAGGGTCAGGGTGCCAGAAATCAGACTGAGACGAGAAGTGCAATAATAATCACACCTTTATTAATAGCAAAAAAATAATAAAAAAGTCCACAAGTCAAATAACAAGCCAGGAGTCAAAACCAGAGCTGGTAGTCAGACGAGCCAAGTTAGAAGCCAAAGCAAATAGTCAGACGAGCCGAGTCAGGAGCCAAAGTGTGTAGTCAGATGAGCCGGAATCAGGAACAAGGAGAACAGCAGAGTCAGGAACAAGCCAGGGATCAGGAACCAGGAGGGACGTCAGACAGCCAGGTAATACACAGGAACTCTCACAAACAGGTCTGAGACAACGCAAGGGCAAAGCATACTGAACAGAGGCCCTTTAAATAATAAGTGATGACATCACTATTCTGAGACTGCAACCTGTCTCACATGGATGATGTACACCAGTCTGGCCATAAAAGGGTATGCAGGAAATGAGCAGCATCACACACTATGCACCAGAGTCAGCGAGAGAGGTGAGTAAAATGGCTGCCAGCAACACATGGCAAGCAAAGCAGGGAAAAAACTCTGACAGTACCCTCCCTCAACGACCCCTCCCCTGAGGGAGGACAAAAGGATTATTGGGGAAAACAGGCATGGAAGGCACAGAGGAAGGCGGGAGCATGAACATCAGAGGGGGGAATCTATGAACGCTCCCTCTGGACCGTAACCCCTCCAGTGAACCAAATACTCGTATACGGTCCCTGGACATATGAGAGTTACATAATGCTTGCTGACCTCATATTCTTCATGTTGTCAACAAAGATAGGACGGGGGACGAGGCAACACAGTGAGTAAACCGATTACAACACAATGGTTTCAAGACGGAGAAATGAAAAACATTGGAGATGCGCATTGCAGGAGGAAGGTCAAGAACGTAGGCCACAGGATTGACCCGTCGGAGTATTCAAAAAGGACCAAGATAACGGGGAGCCAGTTTATTGGAAGGCACATGAAGGTTCAAGTTGCGAGAGGAAAGCCAAACCCTGTCACCAACCTGGTAGGAAGGCGCGGGCAGACGCCACGATCAGCCTGGAACTTTTGGCGCTGCATAGAATGATGAAGGGAATCCTGAATCTGCACCCACGTGGAACAGAGTTGCCGGAGATGCTCCTCCAAAGCCGGAATACCCTGAGACATGAATGAATCGGGCAACAAGGATGGTTGAAACCCATAATTCGCCATGATTGGGGATAACTTAGAGGAAGCATTAATAGCACTATTACGAGCAAACTCTGCCCAAAGTAACAGTTCATCCAATTATTGTGGTGATCTGAGACATAGCAACGGAGGAACTGTTCCAGAGCTTGATTAGACCGCTCCACAGCCCCATTGGATTGAGGGTGATATGCAGAGGAGAAGGAAAGCTGGATCCCCATTTGAGCACAAAAGGAACCCATGTAAATGGAAGACCTCCTGGGCAAAAATTGAAGCAAGCTCCTGAGCGGTAGGCAGCTTCTTCAAAGGAATGCAATGTGACATTTTAGAAAAATGGTCAACCACCATAAGGATAACAGTATTGACATTGGAAACAGGGAGCTCAACAATGAAGTCCATGGAAAGATGTGTCCAAGGATGCTCACCATTAGCAATAGGTTGAAGAAGACCCATAGGAAGACATTGAGGAGTCTTATTCTGTGCTCAAACTGAGCAGGAGGCAACATACGCAGCAACATCAGAACGAAGACCTGGCCACCAGAATTGTCGAGTGACAGACCAAATCATTTGGTTCTTGCCTGGGTGACCTGCGGCTTTAGGATAGGGGTTTGCAAACGTTTAGTTTGAAGATTCTCAGGAACAAAACACTTACCACTAGGTTTCTCAGGAGGTGCATTGGTTAGTGCAGCCAGGATCTCCTCCCCCAAGGGAGAAGTCCAATTAGTATGTATGGTAGCCAAAATATGGTCAGAATGGTATAACTGGAGTAGGTACAGACTCCTCCTTGGACAGAGGCGAAAATTGTTGAGAGAGGGCATCAGCCCTAACATTCTTACTACCAGGCAGGTAGGAGACCACATAATTAAACCAAGACAAAAATAGCGCCCATCTGGCCTGTCGGGGTGAAAAACATTTTGCTTCAGATAGATAAGTTCAATTCTTGTGGTCAGTAAGAATGAGCACTGGTACGCTAGTACCCTCGAGGAAATGCCTCCATTCATTGAGTGCCAAAATTATGGCCAGTATTTCCTTCCCTGTCGCCAATTTTATAATTGCACTCCGCTGGAGACAATTTCTTAGAGAAGAAACCGCACGGATGCAAGGAACCGTCAGACGTAGGACGTTGAGACAAGAGGGCACCTACTCCAGTCTCAGACGCATCGACCGCAAGAACGAAAGGCAGGGCAGGGTTAGGATGAGCCAGAACTGGAGCGGCAGAAAAGGCAGTCTTAAGACTATCAGAGGCCTTAATGGCAGTAGGTGACCAATGGAGTGGATCATTCTCTTTACGGGTCATGTCTGTGATAGGTTTGACCAAGGAAGAAAAGTTTTTTAATAAACTTTCTATAGTAATTGGCAACCCCAAAAAACGTTGAATAGATCGAAGAACCAACTGGGCGAGGCCACTGCAGAACTGCAGACAACTTGTCAGGATCCATGGAGAACCCTGCAACAGAGATAACATAAGCTAGGAATGGTACTTGAGTCTGATTGAACTCACATTTCTCGAGTTTACAAATCAGGCCATTCTCACGTAGTCTGTGAAGAACCCCGTGTAACATCAGAACGATGAGCCTTAAGCGTGGGTGAGGATGTCGTCTAAATACACCACAACACATTGTTGCAACATATCTTGTAGACATCATTAATACATTCCTGGAAAACAGCAGGAGCATTACATAGGCCAAGGGCATGACAAGATACTCATAATGCCCGCCTCCTGGTGATAAATGCTGTTTTCCATTCATGGCCCTCTTGATCCTAACGGGATTGTACACTCCCTCTCAAATCAAGTTTAGAAAAGACCGTAGCTCCCTTGAGGCAGTCAAGAGTTCCGTAATGAGCGGAATAAGGGTAAGCATTCTTAATAGTAAGACTATTAAGACCCTGATAATCGATGCATGGTCTTAACCTCGCCACCTCGCAGGATTTGTGGATTATCCCCCGCCACAGAGCATAGGCAACATACTCTCCATAAGCACAATTCTCCTCAACAGACAGAGGGTAAACCCGGCCCCTGAGGAGGAATGGCTCGGGTTGCAGGTCTATGGCACAATCGTGAAGACCGGTGAGGAGGCAACGTACAAGCACGCACCTTGTCAATAATGTCTAGGAACTCTCGGTACTCTGCTCTGGCAATTGAGATACAGAAGAAGTGCAACAAGATTTTAACTGGTTTCCGAATACAAGTTCATAATACATTGCGAAGACCACCGTCAAAATTTCGGACCTGCGCCAGTCGAGACTGGGATTGTGCTTATGGAGCCAGGGATAACCCAGAACAACTGGAAAATGCGGAGAATATATCACCTGGAACTGGAGGGTTTAAAAATGGAGAGCCCCAAACACCATGGATAACGGAAGCGGTCTCGTGAGTAACGAGTGGGGGCTGAAGGGGCCTGCCATCAATGGCCTCAATAGCAAGCAGAACGGACCGAGGCAAAACAGGAATGGAGTGCTTTGATGCAAAAGCACTGTCAATTAAATTTCCCATAGCACCGGAGTCAACAAGAGCTGGGTGACTATGGAGGAGTCCACCCAGGAAAGGACAACCATGACCAAAGGTTTCTCCCTTTAGCGGTTCCGGGGACGAGGATAAACCACCCAAGGTCTGCCACTGACAGGACCTTAGGTGTGAGGTTTTTCCGGCCGTGTAGGACAAGACTTCAAAAGGTTGCCCCTGTAACCCCACAATAGAGGCAGGAGTCCCCTCCCTCCTCGCCTAAAGGCCCTCTCCGCCTATTCCTATCTAATACCCCAAAATAAAAAAGCCTAATCTAGAATAAACTACCAAGGGCCATTAAATGGGCCTTTTGTGGTCCCTTAAAAGGGCCTTTTGTTAGGGCATTGCCCTAAAAGTTAACCAGCTATTTTGCTACAAAACAAAACAAACACCCCAAAACAAAACAAACAGTATACAATCCCCTACCCCCCAAACCCACAAAATAAAAATACAGTAAAACCTAATCTACCCATTGCCCTAAAAAGGGCATTTGTATGGGCATTGCCCTTAAAAGAGCATTTAGCTCTTTTTCCTGCCCTTAAAACGGCATTCAGCTTTTTGATGAAATGCCCAAGCCCTAATCTAAAAATAAAAACCCACCCCAAAACGATAAAAATACATTGCACAAAATAACAAACAAATTATCAAAAATAATAAAAAATATTTTGTAGGGCATTGCAACTAAATGTTAAACAGTTATTTTGCTACAAAATAAACACCCCCCTAACAGTATACAACCCCCCAAACCCACAAAATAAAATAAAGTAAAAACCTATTCTACCCATTTCCCCTGAAAAGGGCATTTGTATGGGCATTGCCACTTAAAAGGCATTTAACCTCTTTTTCCTGTCCATAAAAGGGCATTCAACTCGTTTATGAAATGCCCAAGCCCTAATCTAAAAATAAAAACCCACCCCAAAACAAAAAAATACATTACACAAAATAACAAACAAATTATCAAAAATAATAAAAATTATTCCTATTCTAATACCCATTTTAAAAAAAAACACCCCCCCCCCAAAAAAAACCTAACCTATAATAAACTACCAACAGCCCTTAAAAGAGCCTTTTGTAGGGCATTGCCCTAAGTTAAACAACTTTACCTGAAAAAAAATACAAAGACCCACTAACATTACAAACCCCCACCCCCGAACCCACAAAATAAAAAAAAACTATCTAAAAAACCTAAGCTACCCATTGCCCTGAAAAGGGCATTTGTATGGGCATTTAGCTCTTTTGCATTGCCCTAAAAGGGCATTTACCTCTTTTACGAATAGCCCAAACCCTAAACTAAAAAAAACACCCAAAAAACCTTAAAAAATCCTAACACTAACCACCGAAGATCCACTTACAGTTACTGAAGTCCCGCTTGAATGATCTTCATCCCAGCGGCTTCATCTTCATCCAGGCGGCTCCATCTTCATCCAGGCAGCAAGCGGCTCCATCTTCATCCAGGCGGCAAGCGGCTCCATCTTCATCCAGACAGCATCTTCTATCTTCATCCCAGCAGCGTCTTCTATCTTCATCCCCGGGGGGGCGGAGCGGGTCCATCCTGAAGAGATCTGGTGCAGTGCACCCCCTTAATACGGTCGGAGCCGTATACTGAATCTTCAATACAAGGTACGCGATTCAAAATAGTGTCCCTTGCATCCCTATTGGCTGATGTGATTTTGCAAATTCAAATCAGCCAATCGGATGAGAGCTAATGAAATCCTATTGGCTGTTTGACACATAAGTTTTAATTTAATTTAATATAGGGAAATTGTAATTTTAATGTAAAGTTAGGGGGGCTTTAGGTTTAGGGGTTACTAGTTTGAATTAGTTTATTGCGATGTAGGGGGCTTTTGGTTTTGGGGTTAATAGGTTTATTTAGTATATTTCGTTGTGGGGGGCTAGCAGTTTAGGGGTTAATAGGTTTATTATAGTGGCGGCAGAATTAGGGGTTAATAACTTTAGTATAGTGGGGGCGATGTGGGCGGACAGCAGATTAGGGCTTATTTATATATAAATAGTGTTTGCGATGCGGGAGGACAGCGGTTTAGGGGTTAATAACTTAAGTATAGTGTCGCAGCGATGTCGGGGAGTGGCGGAATAGGGGTTAATCACTTTTAATAGTGGCGGTGATGTCAGGAGCAGCAGATTAGGGGTTAATAACTTTAACACTATAATAGTGTTTTGCGATGCGGGAAGGCCTCGGTTTAGGGGTTGATGGGTATTTTATGGGTGTTAGTGTACTTTGTGACAGTTTAGTTATGAGTTTTATGTAACAGTTTTGTAGTGTAAAACTCATAACTACTGCTTTTAGATTGCAAAACAAATCTTGTCGGTATAGGCTGGAACTCAAGTTTTTTAGCCTCACCGCAAAACTCGCAATGGCTGCGCTATGGAAGTCCCATGAAAAAACATCATTTTTACGAGTGCGGGACTGACGTTGCATTACAGGCTAAAAGGCTTGCGGTACAGCTATACCTACTAAACTTTTAATGGCTGCGGTGAAATTGCCATTTTTTCAGCGTTAAAACATGAATGCAAAACTTGTAATCATGTGATAATGGCATACAAAGAAGTAAAATGATTTATTTGAATGTTACTGATAGGGTCAACTGTGCGGCCTAAAATACAGATGTATGGAAGGACTATTTTAAAACCCACTCTATTAATAGACCGAGTCACTTACCAAATGTCCAGTAATTTTTTGTTAGACAGCTGGCAACCCTGGCAACAATAATTATGGGGAAGTAAAGCCACCACGTTATGGAAAAATTAATAATGAAGTGTTAAAAATCACCCTTTCAGTAATGTTTGTTAAAACACTGCTATTTAATACTTGCAATACTAATCTATATAAAATATATTTTCCACTGGAATGGTACCGGAAGGCATATTTGTGCATGTAACGTCTTAAGGGTAATGCTGCCTGACTGAAATGTGAAGCTGTGCAGTGTGTGAGTTTGCAAAATTTGTTGCAATATGGGGGTGGGGACTCTTACCTGTTATAAAAGTGCATGGATGCTGGAACACTTCCTCTTTCTTGTCTGCAAATGCTGGAGAAAGTTTTTTTGTGTCGTGATGGTGTGGCCTAGGCGTCAGTCGGTTCCTCCGAAGCGGTTGAGGGAGTCTTCGCCTGTGTCACGGCGAGTATCTGTTAGGGGGAGAGGTGTTAGTTTGGGTGCAGGGGAGGTAGCCCTCAGTCCTTCCCAGGAGGTAGGCCTCACTCCTTCCCGGGGGTTGGGGGAGCCTCTCGGCATTTCATCTTCCCCCCTCCTATTCCCCGTGTCCCAATGTGAGGGTCCCTCAGATTCGGAGTTGGGTTCTGGCGGTGCTGGGGACAACGTGGGGGAGGAGGGGGCCTGTGGGGGCGTCTGTGGTCCAGGAACAGGAGGGTCTGGGAGCGAGCGGCGGGCCTTCGGGCCTGGTTCCGCCTGGTGGCCTAGTGGATCCCTCCCCTCCCTTTCTTTGGGTGGTGCGGATCGTGGCCCACAGGGTGCCCCCTATTGGATTGGTGGTTCCGGTGGTTCTGCGGCCTCCTCTGGGGTCGGGTACTTACCTGACTTACCTGTTTCGGAAGCAGCACGGGCGGCGGTTGCAGCCTTGATCCAGGCCCTCTCGTCGGGAGCGAGTTATAGCGTTGCGGCAGGTGGTGGGCAATCTGGCGTCGTCCATGGGGGTCCGGCGGGTGTTCCGGCGGCAGGCGGTGTGGTCCTCTCGAGAGCGGCGAGTGGTGTGTCCTCTTCAGGCGATGTCTTCCGGTCGGTGTGGGGCGGCGGTGACGTCACTTCCGGTAGTCGCGGTCGTGACGTCACTTCCGGGCACCGCGAAGATATTGTCACTTCCGGTTTCGGGCGCGGTCAGGAGCAGTCGAGTCTCCAGTTCGGGCATGGCAGCGGCAGAGGTGAGTCGGGGGTCCGGGGATCCGGGAGAGGCGGCACCGGGCAGGCGGAGGCTGAAGGCAGGCATCTGGGGGCAGGCACCTGGCAATTGGAGACGCACTTGGGGGCACATGGAGGCAGGCAAAGGGGGGCAGGCACCTGGCAGATGCAGGCACATGTTGGGACTTATGTTGGACGTGGGGGTTTGAGCCCTGGGGGGCCGGATGGTATAGGGCAATGGGGTAGGGGCAGTGGGCCGGTTGCAGCAGCTGCAAGCGTCCAGGGAAATACCGGGCTCGAAAGTCGACCAGCTGGTGGTGGGAATATGGTCAGTAGTGGGCATGAACCTCTGGGGAGAGGGCAACAGGATGTGATTGGGGAAATTTTCAGGTTGGCTTCGATGCTAGCTCAAGGGGCACAACCGTCGTCCACTGGAGCGGGGCATCCTCAGCACCCAGCACCGGTTGGCGCAGGGGGTTTGGAGCCTGGTCATGCTGGAATAAATCATGGGGGGCGGGTGGCCAAGGGCCAGCCCTTGCACGTTGGAGTGAAGGGGGTAGCAGGGGGAGGTAGTCAGGTGGTGTGGCCCAAGGGGGTGGGCAGCAAGCTAGCCATGTTGTGGAGCGGGGTGGGGGTGACGCCTGTCCTGTGATTCCCGATACTCCCGGCTCTGTTTTCTCTCCACAGGTGAGCGGTGATGCAGTGGTGGCAGCAAACCAGGAGGCTGGGCAAGCGTCAGCTCAGAGGACCGGAGCAGGCCAGGAGGCACTTCCCCCTACAGCACCAGGAG
Organism: Bombina bombina; assembly: GCF_027579735.1. Classification (NCBI taxonomy): domain Eukaryota; kingdom Metazoa; phylum Chordata; class Amphibia; order Anura; family Bombinatoridae; genus Bombina; species Bombina bombina. The sequence goes on along the minus strand of NC_069503.1, from coordinate 398,551,520 downwards.
CAGGTGAGATTGCATTGGGCGGGGGGCTGGGGGAGGGTGTGGGTGGATCATCTAGTGATACTGGCTCTGAGAGTGACGACTCCTTAGGGCCAGTATCTAAACCTGAAAAACTTGTGTTAAAGTACCTACGTAGATTGGTGGCTGGGCAGCAGAGGCAGGAATTAAGGCTAGCTCCGGGTGGGGGAGCGCAGACAGGGGTTCCTGGTCAGGATGCAGTAGCTAGTCAGCAGGTAGGGTCAGGGGCTGTGAGCTTGGCGTTGGCAGACAGAAAAGTGGCGCTGCAGGGCGATGCATACCCCTGCAATGTGCACTCATTGCATTCGCACCTTAAGGAAAAAGTTGTTAAGAAAATCAGGGAGGGCAAATATGTGCACATTTTTGATTTGTCGCTTGAGGCCCATAAGGCCAAGGAACGAAGTGAGTATGGCTCGGGCCCAAAAAAGGTGAAGAGGCCCGAGACGATTGACGAGTGGCACATGTGCTTTCTGGTACTGGCGTCCTGTCTCGTGGAGACAAGGCCGGAGTTGAGGGTCGACGTGCTAAAATACATGGAGACGATTGAGTTTGTTCACAAAATTTATAATGAAGGAGTGTGGCGGTCCTACGACGCGGACTATAGGAGAAAGATGGTGGGGAACCCTTTGCTGACCTTTGGTACTACGGATGTACACCTATGGCAGCACTTGGGTTCTGAACGCTCCCCCTCTGTAAGGGCTGGGGGGAGCAGGCAGCTAGGGGGAGTCAAGAGGAAAGGCCAGGAATGTTGGAAGTTCAATGATGGGAAGTGTGATCGGGGAGCAAACTGCTCCTTTCGACACTCTTGCCTGTACTGCGGGGCAGGCCACCCGGGGTCCGAATGTGGGAGATGGAAAGAGATGGGAGGCCGAGGTGCTGGCAGAGGGGCCACTGGGGCAAAGGGCCCCAACACCACTGAGGCTGGACGCCCTTGAGCCCTGGGTTTCCTCATTCCGGTGGTGGGACCGTTGATCAGGGCACGGCGGAAGCAGAACCTGAAGTCGGCATATGAATACCCCGATGTTGTGAGGGAAAAGTTGGGCAAAGAACTGAGGTTGGGCCGTATGGCTGGCCCCTTCTCAGAGCCCCCCCATTGAGGGGCTAGTGGTTGTGCCGAAGAAGGAAGTGGGAAAATTCCGGTTGATCCAGCACTTATCATATCCGAAAGGTAATTCGGTTAATGACACTATCAATCTGGAGGTTAGCTCCATTTTCTATCGTCGTTTGACCAAGCTATGGTTTTGGTGCAACAGGCTGGGGTTGGGGCCCTCTTGGCGAAGCTTGACATCGAATCAGCTTTCCGCTTGCTGCCAATACACCCGGCATCCTTTCGGTTGATGGGGTGCTGGTTCGAGGGGGCATATTTTGTAGATTGTTGTCTCCCAATGGGTTGCTCGGTCTTATGTGCGTTCTTTGAGATGTTCAGTACATTCCTGCACTGGGCTGTTTTTTCGGAGGCACGGGGTGGGCTTATAGCCCATTACTTGGATGACTTTCTGCTGATCGGCAGAGCTGGGTCGGCAGAGTGTGCGCGGCTTATGTCAGTAATGAGGGCTTTATCCGCGCATTTTGGGGTACCATTGGCAGAAGACAAGACCCAGGGGCCATGCACTCGCCTGACGTTTCTGGGTATCGAGATTGATACCCTAGAGTGGCGGTGCAGGTTGCCAGAGGATAAGGTGGTGCGTATGCTAGCTGCGGTTTCTTCAGGCGCGGCGGCTGACCGGCTCTCGATACGGGAGTTGCAGTCGTTACTGGGTCTGCTGAATTTCGCTTGCAGGGTGATCCCAATGGGCAGGGTGTTCAACAGGAGGTTGGAAGGCCCACTAAAGGGATGCAGCGGGGGTCGCAAGTCGTGCGGGGTGTCCTCAGATATGAAGGAGGACCTGAAAGTCTGGGAGTTGTTCCTGGAGGATTTCAACGTGGTCTTGGTTGTGGAGACAGGAGAGGAACTTCTAGTCAGGCTCTGCATCTGTTCACAGATGCGGCTGGGGCTCTGGGTTATGGGGCTTACTTCAGCGGCGCCTGGAGCGCCGAGGAGTGGCCTCTGGCCTGGGTCGAGAGGGGATGGACCAGGAATCTTACACTCCTGGAGTTGTTCCCCATTGTAGTGGCCATTGAATTATGGGGGCAGCAGTTGGGTAATAGGAATGTGCTATTCTGGTGCGACAATAGGAGCGTCGTGTTTGCGATCAACAACCTTTCAGCCTCTTCCCCTATCATAGTACCCTACCTTCGATGGTTAGTACTGCGATGCCTGTGGCACAACATTGACTTTATGGCATGGGCACGTGCCCGGGGGTCAATAACGTATTGGCAGATGCGCTGTCACGGGGCCAATGGGAAGGCATTTAGGAAATTGGTGCCGGGGGCGGCGAAGGTTGGTACTCCTTGTCCTTCCATTTCTTTGCAGGTGCGGAAGGGGGGAACGTGCTGACTTTGATGGTTCAGGCGTCAATGGCGCCTGCTACCTGGAGAGCCTACGTCAAGTACTGAGCAGAGGTGGGAAGTCCTTCCTCAGGGGTATAGGGTGTTCCGGTGGAATCCGGATCACCGACTTTGTTGCTTGAATGGATGGTGCGCTTGAAGGAGGCTGGCTGCAAGAAAGGGTTGATACGGGGGCGCTGGCAGCCTTGTCCTTCTTTGCTAAGTGGGAAGGGTCTCCCGGATGGACAAGTACCTTCCTGGTTAGGCAGGTAATGAAAGGTTGGGGGTAGGATTGAAGCGAAGGCAGGCAGATAGGCGTGAGCCCATTACGGTACAGCGGCTGGGGGCGCTACTAGCAGTGCTTCCAGAGGTATGTGCAGATGAGTATGAGGTAGGGCTGTTCAGGGCGGTGTTCGCGGTTGCTCTCTTTGGGGCTTTGAGGATAGGTGAGCTAGTTAGCCCAACCAGGTCCTCAGTGGGGTAGTGGTATCCAAGTGCAGCACGTCCGGTTTGACATGCAGGCGCTATTGTTGTTATCCCCCAGATCAAAGAGGGATCAGGAAAGGAAAGGTGTGTGGTTGTCCATATAGCAGCAGGATTATTAGAGTGTTGCCCCGTCCGGCTTCTCTTCCGAGTTTTCGGCTAGGAGACCGGCGATCCCGGGCAATTTTTCCATGCATGCGGATGGTTCTAGCTTGTTCCCGATTTCAGTTTAGCGGGGTGTCAGAGGAAGCAGCTAAGCGGGTTGGCCTGGACCCCGGAGTCATTGCTCCCCATTCTTTTGCATTGGTTGCGGCCACCAGCGCGGCTGCTGCTGGGGCATCAGAACAGGAGATTAAGAGATTGGGGGAGGTGGAGTTCAAAAAAGATATAGGTTGTACATTAGACCCCTTAAGAGTAACGTATAGACAGTTTAGGGTTTGAGTGAGTGAGGATTTCGACCAGATGCGGTTTCAATAAGATGGCTGGGGAGGAGGGGAATGTTTGGAGTGACTTACCGGCTTGTTTAGAGGAGGCCTTCCTTCGCTGGGGGGCGGCCTTCCTTGATAGTGCTGCATCTGGGGGGCAATGATGTTGGGAGTTTGCTGTGTTGGAATTTGGTGGCTATCATTCAGTCGGATGTGAGGTGGGTTGAAAGCACGTTTCCCAGGGGTGTGCGAGTGGGCATGGTCGAATGTGGTTGCTCGCTTGGCAGTGGCGACATGTGAGGGTGCACCGTTCTGCTTACCGTATCCGGAAAAAGCTGAACAGAGATGTGGGGAGGTTGATCGTGGAGGAAGGTAGTTTTGTAATCAGGCACGTTAACATATTGGGGAGTGCAAGCGGCTGTATCGGCCAGACGGGGTCCCACTTAACGGAAGAAGGCTTAGAGTTATTTGTGGCTAATTTGTCAGGTGCAATCAGGAGGCATGTTATCTAGCTAGCCCTTAGAGGTGGCGGCAAGAGCTCCATTATGGGGGCACTATAGGCAGTATCTCTTGTGGTGGGGTCCCGGCCGAATAATTTTATGGTTCCGCGAGGGTGTGGTCAAGCTAATGGGAGGAGCCATGATGTTGCAAGTCGCAGCTTGTAACGCCTCTCCCCGCAGGGCCTGCTGACCTAGAAACTCCTTGTGGATGAATGCCAGCCTCTGAAGGGTAATGCTTGGCAGGAGCATTGCGACAACCAATCCAGGCCGGTGACCTCACTACGCTTGCTGTAGATACTAAGTATTGTTAGGTTTAGGATATAGGTTAGTCTCAGATGCCGCCACCTATTGATATAAGCCTTAAGCTTCACAAGTTAAATAAGTTTAGAGTTTGCCTGGTTTTGTTTAATAAACGCGACCTTGCTTCACAGTCTTATACCTCCAAATATGTGTCTGTGTCTTTATTGGGTAAGGTGGGAATGAAGTCATGGGCGATTTGACCCTTATGGTAGTGGAAGGCATATTTTGTGCATATAACGTCTTAAGGGTTATGCTGCCTGACTGAAATGTGAAGCTGTGCAGGTGTGTGAGTTTGCAACATTTGTTGCAATATGTGCGGGTGGGGACTCTTACCTGTTATAAAAGTGCATGGATGCTGGAACACTTCCTCTTTCTTGTCTGCAACTGCTGGAGAAAGATTTTTCTTCCACGCCCATCCCTTCTTGTTGTTAACATGTTGAATTATTTGTTTTAAAGGAAAGGGGGGCGGCACTGAGGGAACGCTGCCATTAGGGCGTTGTAGGACTTTGGCGGGGGGCATGCCTAATCAGGCGTAGCTGATCGTAAGCCCCAAGTGGTAACAATTTTTGGCTCACATCAAAGGCGTTTGTTGTGCATCTTAGGCCCGATGATGACCTTACCCAGGTCTGGAGCTATTTCGGGAGTGAAGGTAGAAGTTACCGGCAGGCGTGGGACGGGGGTCCCGAGCCGAATAATTTTTATGGTTTCCGCGAGGGGGGTGTGGTCGAGCTAATGGGAGGGGCATGATGTTGCAAGTCGCAGCTTGTAATGCCTCTCCCCGCGGGCCTGCTGAGCCTAGAAACCCCTTGTGGATGATGCCAGCCTCTGAAGGGCAATGCTCGGCAGGAGCATTGCGACAAACCAATCCGGGCCGGGTGGACCTCACTACCGACTTGCTGTAGAGACTAAGGTTATTGTTAGGTTTAGGACATAGATTAGTTTCAGATGCCGCCACCTATTGATATAAGCGTTAAGCTTCACAAGTTAAATAAGTTTAGAGTTTGCCTGGTTTTGTTTTAATAAACGCGACGGTCTTATACCTCCATGGCGATTTTGACCCTTAAGGTTGCATGCATGTCTGTCTTTATTTTTTCTAGAATACCCAAATACCTTGTTTTGTATTGCACCAACCCCTGCTTTATAATTTATGGGAAATGACTAGGGTGGCTATAGAAATCCAAATCTTTAATTCACGATTCAGACAAAATAATTCAATTTTTTATAAACAGCTATGCAATTTATTTCTATTATCAAATTGGCTTAAATGGACAGTCAAGTAAAAAAAATGTTTTTAATGATTTAAATAGGGCATGTAATTTTAAAACAACTTCCAATTTACTTTTATTAACTAATTTTTGCTTTGATCTCTTGGTATTCTTAGTTGAAATCTAAACCTAGGAGGTTCATATGCTAATTTCTTAGACCTTGAAGGCGGCCTCTAATCTGAAAGCATGTTGACAGTTTTTCACCATTAGAGGGCGTTAGTTCATGTGTTTCATATAGATAACATTGAGCTCAGGCACGTGAAGCTCCTAGGAGTCAGCACTGATTGGCTAAAAATGCAAGTCTGTCAAAAGAACTGAAATACGGGGGCAGTTTGCAGAGGCTTAGATACAAGGTAATCACAGAGGTAGAAAAAGTGTATTCATATAACTGTGTTGGTTATGCAAAACTGAGAAATGGGTAATAAAGGGATTATCTAGCTTTTTAAACAACAAAAATTCTGGTGTTTACTGTCCCTTTAATTCTCTTGTGCCGTCACCAGTCAGCACCAAGCTCCCAGTAGTGAATTGTGTTCCTGAATCTACATACAGTAGGTAGGCTTTTCAACAGGGTATCAAAACTGATCAAATTAGATAACATAAGTAAATTGGAAATTTGTTTAAAATTACACGTTCTGTCTGAATCATGAAAGTTCAATTTTTACTTTACTGTTACTTTAAAAATTGGATGTTCCACAACAATGGAGCACCCACTAACAACTTCTTGAACCACCAATGACAATGACAGGATAGTTGCACAACCATAAATACCAAAATTTTTACTAGCCAAACGGGACTCATACTTTTGATGTTAGTGTTATTAATTTAATACTTTTTCAGATCCAGAGTGACTATGATCCTGTATTTATGTTTATATGTACCGCTCATGGGATGCAACTTTAAACTACAATAAAAACAAAACAAAACTAGACTCATGTAGGTTGAACAGAGGATCTACCAACATATTTGCCATAGTCCCCAAGTTGTATATCCAGTTGGGGACTAAATATGTTGTACCAAGTTGTATTTCCATCTGGACTCCCTTTGTAGGAGCATCTTGGCTCTATTACCACCACAGGATACAAAGGGAGTCCAGATGGAAATACAACTTGGGGACTATGGCCCCACAAGGCCTTAATGTACATCTAGACTGGCACTATTGCCTGCAAGCTTACCATATCTTAGTATTACTAGCATATTCTAATTAGCTATCCCCTGACAGGCATATGTATATATTTCACATAGGCAAATATGTTGGTAGATCATCTGTTCAACCTACATGAGTCTAGTTTTGTATGTAGGCCTTTTTAAAAAAAAAACAGATGGTCATTATATATAATAGGGCATCCTGCTTGATAGTTTATATCCCCTCTTTTGTCTTAGTTATAGGTAACATGTTGCTACGATATAGACCTTGAGTTTCTTTGAGAAGTGCCAATCTAATATACATTGTGTGAATAGCCTAGATTTTTATGCTAGTATGTGCCTATCCTTTGTGCTTCATTCAAATGTGTGTTGTCCTTTATCGTATGCTGTCTTTTTTCTTTTGTGTATTACCATGTAGGGCTCCTAATTCTCCTAACCAATATATCTTTACAGATAGATCACTATGCTCCTATATGATATTTTGTTCATGTTTTTATTACACACAGTTTTTTCCTGGAGTGGCGTCCAGTTGCCCACGACGACGGAGATTGTTGACATAAAGGTCACGTGATACCGGCAACTTCCGGGGACGCCTCCAGAGACAGCACAATGGAAGAGGTTATATTCAGATAAAAGGGTGAGCTATAGTTTGTAAACTATCACTTGTTTCGAAAAAGGGGGTGACCCCCGAAACGTCAGCAAATAAATAGACTATGATGGTTAAGATCCTGTGAGTGCCTTCCATTTTCGAATTGTATATTACCTTTGAAGTGCACCTAGGGCATTGCAGGTTGTTGCCTTTTTCTATTTCACCAGGAGTGCTTCTACCTCTTTGGATCCTATGTATATATATATATATTATATTTAAAAATATTTAGAACATATTCCCCTATGTGAAGAACATTAAAATCTGAAATATTTAAAGTAAATACACACTATAACACTTTTAATTAAATATTAATATTGTATAAATATTATTTTACATGTTTTTAACTACTTGACTGGAAAGGGTTCCAATGCACGTATATATAGGTCTATATGTGTGTACATATATATTTATGTGTTTATATGTATATATATGTCTGCAAATACAATTGTCAGATACTAGCACTTATAGACAACTGCCGAGGGACCCCACAAAATCCTTTAAGACAAAGATTGACACCTACCTTCAGTGCCTCCTACAGCAAACATTATCACTAAGTCTTAATGGACTATCTACAAGTGAACTTTCTTATAACACCCGGTAATTTACACCTTTACCAAAGGTGCACAAGAACCCTTTATTGTGTCTGCAAGGGGTTCCATTCTCCAACCCTTACAACATATTTGGATTCTATCCTTCAACAATACTCCATCATTTCTGCTTGATTCTATGGAGCTAATCAAAATACTACAGACAAGGCCACGTTTTTCAGCTGTTCTTGATGTGACCATTCTGTTTACTATAATTCCACATGAACAGGGTATGGTAGCTGCCTTCAATCAACTCTTGAAGTACCCCTACACCGGTCCCCCAATTGATGTAATTATGCAATTTTTGGACTTTTGTTTGAAGTATAACTACTTCAAGTTTGAAAATTAGTTTTACCTGCAAATATCTGGCATAGCAATGGGGTCCAATGTGGCCCCATCCTATGCCAATTTGTTCATGGCACATTTAGAGATGGAGGAGACAAACCTTTTCTCAGACACAAGAGTAAAAATTTTCAAAAGCTATATTGATGACCTGTTTGTGATATGGGGGGCACTACAACTGAGGTCCTTCTCTGGTTTGAAGAATTAAATGGAGTGAATCCACAGGTGCAGTTTAAAAATGACACACAATGCCGAACAAATCGATTTTTTTAGATCTTATAGTATATAAAGGAGAAACTGGCTTCTGTACTACACTCTTCATAAAAGAAACAGACAGGAACTCACTGCTGGAGGTGACAAGTTGCCATTTATCAAGTCTGAAAAGCGCTTTACCACACTCACAGTTAAAAAGGGTGGTGTGCAACAACATTGATTATATCAAAAAGAGGACCAACTCTTAGCAATGTTAGCAGAGGTTTGAGGAGAGAGGCTATGGCTTGGCACAAACTCATCAGGCTTTGGCTGAAACCCATTGACATGACACAGGAACAGGCGTTGTCTAAAGTGAAGAAAGAGGAAAAGAAGAACAGAATGATCTTTACAACCACCTTTACTTCAGAAAGGATAAACTTTCCGAAATCACTGAAAGAACATTGGGACTTTCTTGTCATGGATAAATCTTAACATTTACCAGATGGACACCCCTATGGTTGGCTTCAAAAGAGGGCGCTCCTTGAAGGATCTACTGCTACGTCTGAGTACAAGGAGAGTTATACGAGGAAAAAACATGGTTAAGTACCACTAAGAAAGGTTGCTTCCGATGTAGTGGATGTACTACCTGTGGTGGTTTAACCCAAAGTAATTTTTTTATACATCCTTGGACGAATAATAAATTCTATCATTAGACATAGGGGCCTATTTATTAATGTGGCGGGCGGACATGATCCGATTTTGCGGATCATTGTCCACTGCACATTGATAAATGACGACAGCATACGCTCTCTGCATTTATCATTGCACCAGCAGTTCTGATGAACTGCTGGTGCAATACCACCCCCTGCAGATTCGCGCCCGCTAACAGGGGGTGTCAATCAACCCGTTCGTATTCGATTGGGTTGAATTCTGTCCACCGCATCAGAGACCGCCTTTATAACTTCTGTTTCAGCTCACAGGAAACCCGGGGCATCAAGCTCCATATGGAGCTTGATAAATATGCCACATAGGGTGACCTGTACCATCAAGTACATTGTTTATCTTTTACACTGTCCGTGTGGCAGGTTTTATGTTGGCAAGACTCAAGATGACCTTTGAACAAGAATGGCTAACCATTGGTCTGCTCTTCACAGTGCTATCAAAAATGGTGAATCAGACCAGCCGGGTGGCTAGGGCATTTTTTGGAGAATAAGCACGGTTTCTCTGATCTGAGATATGTTATAATAGATCATGTTCCAATTCCACCAAGGGGAGCAATAGGGCCAAGCGTTTACTACAAAAAGAGTCCCAGTGGATATTTTATTTGGATGCTATGTATCCAAAGGGACTAAATGTCTTTCTTGATTTTCAGTGCTTTCTGTAGTGACTGATTGGTAATGGTTAATTCCTTATTCTTAAGTGAGGTTTAGGTGCTGTTTTGTAAACATTTTGCTCTTTATGGTTGAAATAATTTATTTAATGGGGACATTACCAATAATCAGCACAATCCCACATGAGTAAAGTCATTAGGGCCTATTTAACAAGGTGAGGACGGACATGATCCGATATTGCGGATCATGTCTGCCACACATTGATAAATGCAGACAGCGTACGCACAAGAACTGCTGTTGCAATGCCGCCCCCTGCAGATTTGCGGCCAATCAACTGCTAGCAAGGGGTGTCAATCAACCCGATTGTATTGGATCGGATTGATTTCTTGCGAATTCTGTCCGCCTCCTCAGAGCAAGTGGACAGGTTATGGAACAGCGGTCTTTAGACCGCTGCTTCATAACTTGTGTTTCTGGTGAGCCTGAAGGCTCACCAGAAACACGGGGCTTCAAGCTCCATACGAAGCTTGATAAATATGCCCCATTTGCTCTATTTTCCATTCATTGCGTGTAACCCCTCTGCTTGAAAGGTAGCTGCATACAGAATTATTATATGACCAGATTCAGGTTGTTCCAACACACGCCAGTATAGCAACTGTATAAAGCGATGTTGCACCCCAAATAGGCTAGTTACGCCAGTATAGATATGACCAGATTCAGGTTGTGCCCCATATTGGCCAGTCACGCCAGTTTAGCTACTGCATGTGTGATGTTGTTAAACACTTAATTTTAATGGGTAATTCTCATTTCTACTTGTAAACAGGATCAGTAAATAAGCTAATTTCAATGTATCTCTTGTTGCTAAGTATAATGTTTACATGGTAAGTTAACCTGTTTTTACAATTCACGTTTGCTTTCAGTCTTTTGTCCTTGCTGGAGCACCCCTAACTACCTCGGCGCAATGCGCAGTTGCGCTGGAGGGACGCACAGGAGCCCGGCTGTGTAATTACACGGTGGAGGTTATCAAGTATATATGGGTGAGTAAGTTTTATGTTTAATCTGTATTGGTCTGAGGACAGGGGAACTCCGAAAACGTTTACCATTTGATTAAAGTGTCAATTTGAAAACGTAGAGTGCCTTCCGGACTGAATTTATTGCTTTTGAGTGCACCCCGGCAGTTGTGCATATGAAGTGAGTGCTGGATCTCATCTGTTTACTTTACACACACACACATATATATATATATATATATATATATATATATATATATGTGTGTATGTATGTATCTCTATGTTTAAACCATTTGCATGACTTTTTTTTCTAACACCTGAGACCTCATATATTTAAGCCCTTATAGCTTTTTTATGTAATTTAAAAAAAAAAATGTTTTTTAGGACAGTGTAATCATGAGTGTAACTGTACTCTTAAATGTATTTTTGATGTGTTTTGTGCAACTTTTTTGTCAAGTGTAACAGTTAACCAGAGTTCTGACGTCGAGCTATCCCGACGTGGATTAAATTCAATTGCACTCAAGCGAATTCCATTATTTCAACTTGTAATACGCTTGCTACTTGCGAGCGCAAAGAGCCGCGATAAACCCCTTACTGCTCGTGCGCAACAGTTAGTGCACCACTCTAATCTAGCCCATAATTAGAAATTAGAAAAAAAATTAAATTGTCCATAGACACTTTTTCTTTGCTTGAGGTACATGTGGACCCTGTTACAGAGTCTATATCTTGACCCCCCACAACATAAAGAGACACGCAAACCCAAATATGAAATTATGAAGTTACTTGTGTGTCTAAATTAGAACATTTCTGATGATTGCTTTAAAAATAGGCAAAATCTGCCCCATGTTTATCTAGAGGAGATTTCCTCTAAATTAGTGATTAAGAACGCTTTAAAAAGTGAAAAATATTCTGAAATCCAGTGAATCCAAACGTCAGAGTAATTAAGCACCTTCAATATAAGCAAAAGGGCCACAATTGCAAAATACACCAGGGAAAGAAAAAAATAAAATGAAAAAGAAACTACTCAAAACATAAAGGACAAAATGATAAAAAAAAAGTAAGTCACCCTCTGTAGAACATCTACAGGGAAGCAAGGGATGTGTTGGATCACAAGCTAGGCAGCAGTATTATCTGTTTTGGCCCCTTGGGCCAGATTACAAGGGGAGTGCAAACGTTTGTGTGCAAACGATAAGGGGTTTATCGCAGGGTTTTGTGGTCATCAGGCTGATCACTGGTATTACAAGTTGAAAGTAATACCAGTGATTTACGCTAGAATGTTTTATTACCACGACTTCAGAGCTGTTTCATGAAACAAAAAAGCGTCACAAAACACATCACAAATACATTACAAAGTACACTGACACTAATACTATCTAATAAAAAATATTTAAAAAATATTGCACACAAAAGTTAGAATCAAAAGCAGGCAAAGGGCTTTAACATTGAGATATATACATATAGGTGTATAAAGATGTATGTGTGTGTATATATATATATAAATATATATATATATTTATTTATATTTATAGGTCTATATATTTATATACAGTATCTCACAAAAGTGAGTACACCCCCTCACATTTTTGTAAATATTTTATTATATCTTTTCATGTGACAACACTGAAGAAATTACACTTTGCTACAATGTAAAGTAGTGAGTGTACAGCCTGTATAACAGTGTACATTTGCGGTCCCCCTCAAAATAACTCAACACACAGCCATTAATGTCTAAACTGTTGGCAACAAAAGTGAGTACACCCCTAAGTGAAAATGTCCAAATTGGGCCCAAAGTGTCAATATTTTGTGTGTCCACCAATATTTTCCAGCACTGCCTTAACCCTCTTGGGCATGGAGTTCACCAGAGCTTCACAGGTTGCCACTGGAGTCCTCTTTCACTTCTCCATTCCGTTTGAGGATGCCCCACAGATGCTCAATAGGGTTTAGATCTGGAGACATGCTTGGCCAGTCCATCACCTTTACCATCAGCTTTTTTTAGCAAGGCAGTAGTCGTCTTGGAGGTGTGTTTGGGGTCGTTATCATGTTGGAATACTGCCCTGCGGCCCAGTCTCTGAAGCTCTGCTTCAGTATGTCACAGTACATGTTGGCATTCATGGTTCCCTCAATGAACTGTAGCTCCCCAGTACCGGCAGCACTCATGCAGGGCCAGACCATGACACTTCCACCACCTTGCTTGACTGTAGGCAAGACACACTTGTCTTTGTACTCCTCACCTGGTTGCCGCCACAAACGCTTGACACCATCTGAACCAAATACGTTTATCTTGGTCTCATCAGACCACAGGACATGGTTCCAGTAATCCATGTCCTTAGTCTGTTTGTCTACAGCAAACTGTTTGCGGGCTTTCTTGTGCATCATCTTTAGAAGAGGCTTCCTTCTGGGACGAAAGCCATGCAGACCAATTTGATGCAGTGTGCGGTGTATGGTCTGAGCACTGACAGGCTGACCCCCCACCCCTTCAACCTCTGCAGCAATGCTGGCAGCATTTATATGTCTATTTCCCAAAGACAACCTCTGGATATGACGCTGAGCACGTGCACTCAACTTCTATGGTCGACCATAGCGAGGCCTGTTCTGAGTGGAACCTGTCCTATAAAACTGCTGTATGGTCTTGCCCATCGTGCTGCAGCTCAGTTTCAGGGTCTTGGCAATCTTCTTATAGCCTAGGCCATCTTTATGTAGAGCAACAATTATTTTTTTCAGATCCTCAGACAGTTCATTGCCATGAGGTGTCATGTTGAACGTCCAGTGACCAGTATGAGATAGTGTGAGAGAGATAACACCAAATTTAACACAACTGCTCCCCATTCACACCTGAGACATTGTAACACTACTGAGTCACATGACACCGGGGAGGGAAAATGGCTAATTGGGCCCAATCTGGACATTTCCACTAACGGTTGCACTCACTTTTGTTGGCAATGGTTTAGACATTAATGGCTGTGTGTTGAGTTATTTTGAGGGGACAGCAAATGTACACTGTTATACAGGTTGTACACTCACTATTTTACATTTTAGTAAAGTGTCATTTCTTCAGTGTTGTCACATGAAAAGATATAATAAAATATTTACAAAAATGTGAGGGGTGTACTCACTTTTGTGAGATACTGTATATACAGATGTGTATACACATAAAAACAGCACATAAGGGTGATCCTATGAAATGTGAGTAACCCTTTGTTATGCACATTCTATCTATCCTTGTGGCTACTGATTGATATGCACATGAGGCAAGCCCTCTCTTGTTTGTTTGAATTCTCACAATTGGAAGGAAGACTTTCTCAGTGGCCAATGTCTTCATCCAGGGGAATTGTCTCTAAAGCAGTAAATATTTGACCAGATACAGTGGGTATTGAAAAGAATCACCCCCCTTGAAAATGATCACATCTTGTTGCTTTGCAGCCTGAAATAAAGACAGACAGTTTTTGTTTATTCAGTTGTAGTTTCTCAGTGCAACTTATAACATTCAAGTGAAAGATATAACACCAACATGTCAGACAAAAATAAAGATAATTTAAAAACAGAATCATTGAGTTGGAAAAAAGATCACCCCTCCTAAAATTTCTTGTAAACTCAATAAGGTAAAGCTAATCACCTTCTCAACGGCACACACAAAGCCATTTTACCTTCAACTGTGATCAGCTGTGGGTATATTGATAAGCTCAGCATGAAAATAGCTTTCCTGGAGCATTTCAGTCCCTGATAGTGCAACTGAAGCAAACAATCAACTATGGGTGGCAAGGCACTGTCAAAAAAGGTCTCTGGGATAAATTTGTGGACAGGCACAAATCAGGAGATGGATACAAGAAAATATCAAAGGCTCTATCAATGCCTAGAAGCACAGTGAAGTCTATTATTAAGAAGTGGAAGGTATTTGGTACAACACAGACCATCTCTGGATCAGGACATTGCTTCAAACTGGATGAAAGAGCCAGGAGGAAACTGGTCAGAAAGGCTACCAAGAGGCCCACAGCAACTCTGAAGCAGTTGCAGCAATTTTTGACAATGAGTGGTCGTTGTGTGCATGTGACAACACTATCACAAATGTGGCTTATATGGGAGGGTTGCAAGAACAAAGCCACTCCTCAAGACAGGCCACATGCAGTCATGACTAAGTTTTGCCATAACACACCTAGGAGATTCTGAGGCCACATGGAAAAGGTGTTATGGTCAGATGAGACTAACACCAAAATATATGTCGGGAGGAAATCCAATACAGCTCACCATCCAAATAACACCATACCTACAGTAAAGCATGGAGGTGGTAATATCCTGTTATGGGGGTGTTTCTCTGCAGCAGGGACTGGAGCACATGTCAGGATAAAAGGAAAAATGGATGGGGCAAAATACAGTCAAATTCTTGAGGAAAATCTGCTGCCCTCTGCCAGGAAGTTGTCAATGGGAAGAAGGTTTACCTTCCAACATGACAATGGCCCAAAGCACACAGCAAAAATTACCACACAGTGGTTGAAGGAGAAAAAGGTGAATGTCCTTGCATTGCCTAGTCAGAGCCCAGACTTAAACCCCATTGAATATCTGTAGAATGACTTGAAGACTGCAGTCCACAAACGGTCACCATCAAATGTAATGGAACTGGAGCAGTTCTGCAAAGAAGAGTTGGCAACTATTGTACAGTCTAGATGTGCAAAGTAAGTAGAGACATATCCAAACAGACTAAAATCTATAATTAAAGTTAAAGGTGGTTCAACAAAATACTGACACAATGGGGTGATCCTTTTTCCAACTCAGTGATTTTGTTTTTGAATTGTCTTTATTTTTGTCTGACATGTTGGTGC